>NC_091139.1:34775121-35078621 GCF_041381155.1 Argopecten irradians
TCTCATATTAGGTTATTGGTACAATTTTCCCCAAGTCTCATATTAGGTTATTGGTACAATCTTCCCCAAGTCTCATATTAGGTTATTGGTACAATATTCCCTGGGTCTCGTATTAGGTTATATGTTATTGATACAATATTCCCGAGTCTCATATTAGGTTATTGATACAATATTTCCTGGTCTCATATTAGGTTATTGATACAATATTCCCTGGGTCAATCATATTAGGTTATTGGTACAATATTCCCTGGGTCTCATATTAGGTTATTGGTACAATATTCCCTGGGTCTCATATTAGGTTATTGGTACAATATTCCCTGGGTCTCATATTAGGTTATTGGTACAATATTCCCTGGGTCTCATATTAGGTTATTGGTACAATATTCCCTGGGTCTCATATTAGGTTATTGGTACAATATTCCCTGGGTCTCATATTAGGTTATTGGTACAATATTCCCTGGGTCTCATATTAGGTTATTGGTACAATATTCCCTGGGTCTCATATTAGTTTATTGGTACAATATTCCCCGGGTCTCATATTAGGTTATTGGTACAATATTCCCTGGGTCTCATATTAGGTTATTGGTACAATATTCCCTGGGTCTCATATTAGTTTATTGGTACAATATTCCCCGGGTCTCATATTAGGTTATTGGTACAATATTCCCTGGGTCTCATATTAGGTTATTGGTACAATATTCCCCGGGTCTCATATTAGGTTATTGGTAATATATTCCGAGTCTCATATTAGTTATTGGTACAATATTCCCGGTCTCATATTAGGTTATTGGTACAATATTCCCTGTGTCTCCTATTAGGTTATTGGTACAATATTCCCGGGTCTCATATTAAGTTATTGATACAATATTTCCCAGGTCTCAATATTAAGTTATAGGTTATTATTACAATATTCCCCGGGTCTCATATTAGGTTATATGTTATTGATACAATATTCCCTGGGTCTCATATTAGGTTAATATATGTACAATATTTCTTGGGTCTCAAATTAAGTTGTTTGGATATGAAGTTGGTTTACTCTTCCTCGTGAGGAATATGTCTTTCTTTCATTAGGATTATTGTTTGGTTCTAGTCTGCGAATACATTCAGAATATCCGTTAACTTTTATTTATTACAAGAAAATTGTGGTTGCAGTCTTTCTATATCTGACTTTAACATTTTAAATTATTCTTTTTTTCTTGACAAAGTTTTTATTCCTGCCAGAAATGGACTTTGGTTACAAAATCATGATTCTTTTGAGTTGAAGTCTTTGTACGACAATTAAATTGTTGAGCATCTGAAATAGGTTAATTAATAATGCATGATTGTCATGACTGAACTTTCTATTAGTAAAAGTAAAGAACCCTGTATCTACAGAATCCACGTGACCTTTTAATAGTGTGTCATACATACCTGTGTTAAAAGATGACTCATTCATACTGTACATAGTACCTTTTCTAAATGTTGCTTAATTTTTTAGACAAGTTGTCAATTTTATACAAGTATCACAAAAAAGTTGAATGGTGTAACAAGACCGTGTTATAATATTTCTTTCGTCATTGTAAAGGAGGATATATGATTTAGGCCATTTTTGTGCACAAATGAAGCTGGTATGGTAAATATCACCAATATACATACATTGTTGTACACTTTTAACTAGATTTTGAATATTTCTCTTACCAGGTAGTTTGTAAGTTTTAGAATAACATTAGCTGCCAGATATGTTTCAAATTTTTACCTAAATTTTGAAGATTATTATCTTGTGAGATTTCTTTAGACCTGTATATTGTTTGATATGTTCACTTCTTAGTGAGATTATTTCAATTACCAATTAATTGATAAAGATGTTAATATGATGGAAATCAGGCATGGCCTATCTTTTCCCTTTCCTTATCAAACTTTTTTCTGGCTTTCTGGCATTTCTTACCCTTTTAATTAGCACTACTCATGTTTGAGATTCTTCATTATTGCTTCATATGTTCACCTATCATTGTTTTCTGTCACAATTTGTAATTCATTAAAACATTGACTAAGCTGTTGATTTGAATTAGCTGTTCAGGTGACTAATATTCTAAAACATTAGCTTGTTTTCCTTTACCACAAAAACTATCATTGCCATAACTGTTAATTAGATCAGTCAGCAGATAGACTTTTAATGCCCTCCTTAACAGATGGTAATACTAGCTAAATCATATCCTATTTGATTTCATGGCTATCACGGAAAAACTGTTCATATTCATTTATTTTACATATATTATTATGTAAGACCTTCATGGCCTGTGATAATTATTAACTTTCTTTAATTGATTCCTTAAAAGAATTATATACATAGTATGTACATGTATATTTGAAACAATCACTTGACCTTTTGTCGATGGCATTATGATCTAAAATGCTTAAAGAATAAGCAATTTGAAAATTTTGCCTTGCACTTGTATTAACATCAATAAAAGTGTTTTTTGTTGATAGTGTATTCATGCATACCGTAGATATGAGGATGTTATATGTACCATGATACCGTAGATGTGAGGATGTTACATGTACCATGATTGGTGATACCGTAGATGTGAGGATGTTACATGTACCATGATTGGTTATACCGTAGATGTGAGGATGTTACATGTACCATGATTGGTTATACAGTAGATGTGAGGATGTTACATGTACCATGATTGGTTATACCATAGATGTGAGGATGTTACATGTACCATGATTGGTTATACCATAGATGTGAGGATGTTACATGTACCATGATTGGTTATACCATAGGATGTTACATGTACCATGATTGGTTATACCGTAGATATGAGGATGTTACATGTACCATGATTGGTGATACCGTAGATGTGAGGATGTTACATGTACCATGATTGGTTATACCGTAGATATGAGGATGTTACATGTACCATGATTGGTTATACCGTAGATGTGAGGATGTTACATGTACCATGATTGGTTATACAGTAGATGTGAGGATGTTACATGTACCATGATTGGTTATACCGTAGATATGAGGATGTTACATGTACCATGATTGGTTATACAGTAGATGTGAGGATGTTACATGTACCATGATTGGTTATACGTAGATATGAGGATGTTACATGTACCATGATACCTAGATGTGAGGATGTTACATGTACCATGATTGGTTATACCATAGATGTGAGGATGTTACATGTACCATGATTGGTTATACAGTAGATGTGAGGATGTTACATGTACCATGATTGGTTATACCGTAGATGTGAGGATGTTACGTGTACCATGATTGGTTATACCGTAGATGTGAGGATGTTACATGTACCATGATTGGTTATACAGTAGATGTGAGGATGTTACATGTACCATGATTGGTTATACCGTAGATATGAGGATGTTACATGTACCATGATACCCTAGATGTGAGGATGTTACATGTATCATGATTGGTTATACCATAGATGTGAGGATGTTACATGTGAGGATGTTACATGTATCATGATTGGTTATACCATAGATGTGAGGATGTTACATGTACCATGATTGGTTATACAGTAGATGTGAGGATGTTACATGTACCATGATTGGTTATACCGTAGATGTGAGGATGTTACATGTACCATGATTGGTTATACAGTAGATGTGAGGATGTTACGTGTACCATGATTGGTTATGCCATAGATGTGAGGATGTTACATGTACCATGATTGGGTGATACCGTAGATGTGAGGATGTTACATGTACCATGATTGGTTATACTGCAGATGTGAGGATGTTACATGTACCATGATTGGTGATACCGGAGATGTGAGGATGTTACATGTACCATGATTGGTGATACCGTAGATGTGAGGATGTTACGTTTACCATGATTGGTTATACTGCAGATGTGAGGATGTTACATGTACCATGATTGGTTATACCGTAGATGTGAGGATGTTACATGTACCATGATTGGTTATACAGTTAATGTGAGGATGTTACATGTACCATGATTGGTTATACCGGAGATGTGAGGATGTTACGTGTACCATGATTGGTAATACTGCAGATGTGAGGATGTTACATGTACCATGATTGGTTGTACCGTAGATGTGAGGATGTTACATATACCATGATTGGTTATACCGGAGATGTGAGGATGTTACATGTACCATGATTGGTTATACAGTTAATGTGAGGATGTTACATGTACCATGATTGGTTATACAGTTAATGTGAGGATGTTACATGTACCATGATTGGTTATGCAGTAGATATGAGGATGTTACATGTACCATGATTGGTGATACCAGAGATGTGAGGATGTTACGTGTACCATGATTGGTTATACTGCAGATGTGAGGATGTTACATGTACCATGATTGGTTATACAGTTAATGTGAGGATGTTACATGTACCATGATTGGTTATGCAGTAGATGTGAGGATGTTACATGTACCATGATTGGTGATACCGGAGGTGTTAGGATGTTACGTGTACCATGATTGGTTATACTGCAGATGTGAGGATGTTACGTGTACCATGATTGGTTATACTGCAGATGTGAGGATGTTACATGTACCATGATTGGTTATGACGTAGATGTGAGAATGTTACATGTACCATGATTGGTGATACCGGAGGTGTGAGGATGTTACGTGTACCATGATTGGTTATACTGCAGATGTGAGGATGTTACGTGTACCATGATTGGTTATACTATAGATGTGAGGATGTTACGTGTACCATGATTGGTTATACCATAGATGTGAGGATGTTACATGTACCATGATTGGTTGTACCGTAGATGTGAGGATGTTACATGTACCATGATTGGTTATACCATAGATGTGAGGATGTTACGTGTACCATGATTGGTTGTACCGTAGATGTGAGGATGTTACATGTACCATGATTGGTTATACTGCAGATGTGAGGATGTTACGTGTACCATGATTGGTTATACTGCAGATGTGAGGATGTTACATGTACCCTGATTGGTTATACCGTAGATGTGAGGATGTTACATGTACCATGATTGGTTAAATCGTAGATGTATAATGTCTGGCTATCATAGATGTTTTCTTTGTGTTTAACCGTTTGTCTGAGTTATTTTGGTTTAACCATATTCGTTTTGCTGACTCAATCATTCTAATCTGTCTCCATTTTGTGATTTTATTTATGAAGTTGTGTCATTGTTTAACAAGTCAATTACATTCATTAATTGAAATATTTATTGATTGTTGAATTGTGAAACCATGTTAACCTACACTGGATAAATGTTAAACTTCAAGTTATACAGGTTATCGGTGGTGTTGCTTAATAAATGTACATGAATGTGTATGATTCAGAAAGTTTGACCAGGACCAACGGATGGTATTATTAATTGTGTAGGATCTTTATATGTTTTTTAATTGTTTAATTAACAATGTTCAATTACCTGTATACGAAGTATATATATGTGTATATGTCATTATCAAAATCACCTTTTTTTAATCACGCAACTTTGTAGTTAAACGAAACATATAAGCTATTTCTTCAAAATGAGTGTCAAGCTGGATATTATCTCAAATAAACTAATCTAAGGATCGTTTGCCAATTCCTCGAATTTATCTTACCATCCGAATGTCTACATTTTCAAGAAATATTTCCCTTATGTCGAAAAAAATGCATAAAATCTTTTACTTTCCATGGTCTATGACGTTTTATCCAAACCATTACTAATGTTTGAATATGCTGCAACCTAAATAATGAGACAAAAATAATCAGATTAACACAAAATGATCTTTCTGAATCCATGCTATGGTTAAAATTAACAGAAATATAATGTTGGGCTTGTTTCTTTCAATAAATCTTTTTTTTTCATTTTATCATCTTGGCTTTTATTTACCACTCTGGAGGAGATAGGCTTTACTAATAACTTTGTAAAGTAATTGCAAGCTAGAAGTTGATGAATACTTGATTAGATCTTGTTCACTATCTTAGACTTTATTCTTGGTGTCTGAACTCCATGGACCGATAAATGTGCTAAAAATTACCATTATGTCTGAAAAATATTTCGGAACGCCTATGGTTTGATGAAGAAAATAACAAGAGTATCAGTTGTTATGCTTTGGTGTTTGAGAGAGTGATTGATAATTTTATTTCAAACCAATTTTGACCAATCGGATTGCTTTCTGATCTTAGATAGATTCATCCATATCCATTTCTCTATGCAACATAATTTCATATTTAAATGTGTTGTTATTGTACCATATATCTTTTATCGTTTTACTTACCTTAGAAAAAGTCTTCACGATAAGAATAAAAGATATCTTCCAACCTGAGTGAAACACAATTTATTGGACTCTGTGTTATTGCTTCAGGTACAAAATTAATTACATATGCCATAACTCTTTTCAAAACAAAAGTAACTTGCTCTCACAAAAAGGGGAGGAGAAAGAAAAACTTACTTTGAATTATATCGTATCCTTGTACATCAGGCATATATCCCCACCTAGTGTTGAACATAGTAGAAGATTTTGTTCCGTTTCCACTATGCTGTAAAATGTATACATAGTCCACTTTCCAATGTTTCTGGAAAAGAGTCATTGTTAAGATAATATTTAATTTTTATTATATCTATAATAGCAATCATTTAAATCGACATATCAATACAAAATATATTGACAAAAATATCAATGATTTGAGTTTTACAAAAATGTAAACATGCTGTTACTTTGGAAAAGTAGTGCATGACTATGATTTGACGCGCTAAGAATTAATTTGAATGACATGATTTCCATATACTAGTTTCCAACATCTATTACATCTGCTAATTGAAAACATATCACGAATGTGAAAGATAGATATGTAACCAGGTATACTACATCATTTCATTGGTTTATGAAGCTCTACCAGACTCATTTATCTAAATCATGTCTAGTTGTATTAATGTATTGTTTTCTTTGGGTTTATAATCGGTGTTATCATTTTACATAATCTAGATAGGTCCTGGACCTTTTACCAAGTGTTTATTGTTTTATGTGTTGGTTACTGTTACTCAAAAGATTTTCAATAAAACACGATGAAATATCATTTTCAACACAATTGTTTTCTTGTTTTGATATTGCCATAAACAAAACAAAAACAAAAGAAAGGAACTGCAACGGCTTCCTTTCAATTCAAACAAATTGCTACGGAAATTGTTTTGATATCAATAATTCGTATTGGACAAAGACAAAGCTACAACAGCTATAGCTACCACAAGAAAGCAAATTGAATAATATTTACCTGTATGAGAAACTAATGTCAGATATGTTCTGAAACATTATAAAAAAGGCTGCTAGCATCGGTAACAGTTTTCGCCTTATTTGAAAGTAATTGTTAGACTAGTAAATTTCAAAACAAAAAAGTATGGTGAGACCACAGTTTGAGTGAATGGAAACTCCATCTTGCTTGGTTTCATATGTTATAGTCCTAATGAATGACGCTTTCAAATGCTGCAACGATAAATCGCGTACTTACACTCCCACCAAACAGTACATTTTGTAAATCTCGCAATTTTACACCCATGGAACTGTTGCTTAAAAATAAACAGTTCTTAAATAGACTAATGTACAAAGTAGTAGGACGTGATAAATTACCATACATTAACCCAAGAGCTTCCACTTCTCTTGTCAACAATAAGTGTAGGCACTATTGCAGACGATATTAATGTGTGTGTTATGTTAGGAAATGGAACAATTACGATCAAATATCAGATAGTGTATTTTAATCATATATCTAAATGACACACAATGACCATTTCTATCTCGTCTGAGGTCAAGTTCCGACATGTGGATAAGTGGATATGTGTAGATTCCATATTCCGTACTAATACATTTTTGTATATATCCATGACGGTCTGAACGACAGACGTTCTACTTGACAAGTCGTCTAAATCACGTAAGTATTATTTGGCCATTGTTAAAGTTATATGTGCCGTAACTGGCCGAAAATTTGGACATGTTATTTTTTCTTCAATTATCTATTTAAAACTATAAGTTTTAATGAATAAAGCTGTGAAAATCATTCAAATGGACAGACAAACATATATAATGCCTTATAAACGTTAGTTGGAACACATAAGTTATGCACTGTGAAATTCTTGTTTTTTACCCCTTATACACATTTAGATGGAGACATACGAGGGGTATTCCAAAATTATTGTTACTATGGTGATTTTTCTTAGATAGAAGTAATTCTGATCCTTTTACTTTGCCCTGTCCCTCGAAGTACTCCCCATCTGCATTTATGCATCGTTTCAACCGATCGATCCACTTTTGGAAACATTTTTCGTACTCTTGAATTGGTATACTCATTAGATACTTAAATGGTAGAGCCAAGGGCATTTCTTGATTGATATTTTGTTCCAGACAGGTGGAATTTTAGTTTGGGGAACAAGAAAAAGTCACAGGGGGCAAAGTCTGGTGAATATGCAGGGTGGGGGAGGACAGTGACCTTTTCTGCCTTCAAAAACTCCGTTACAATGCGCGCCTTGTGTGCTGGCGCATTATCATGTAAGAGCCTGAGGTACTTCAAACCTGTCTGTGGGCGGCGGCGTTTGTAGACTTTCTTAAGTTTTCGAAGTACAACGTCTCTATAATAATTCGCTGTGACAGTTTTGCCTTTTGGAACAGGGATTTGAATGATTGGACCCTTGTTACCAAAGAACATGACATACAAAACCTTCCTCACGGTGCGTATTCTTTTAGCAATGCTAGGGCGCCTGACGTTTTTGTTTGCCCAGATTCCATTAGAGCATTTTCTTTTAGGTTCGAAAAAATACACCCATGTTTCATCACCTGTGACCAAATTATCAAAAGCCTTTTTGCTGTATTTTGGGTATTTCTTCAATAAGGATTTGGCCTTGTCAACCTGGGACCTTTTTTGGTTGTCAGTTAGTAAATGGGGTATGCTTTGTTGTTGTTGCAGGGCGACCTGTGTGGGCAGCATCTTTAAGCTGCTGGTGTCCCGACTTAAATCGAGCAACCCACCTAAAAATAGTCATATATGACATTGACCCTTCCCATATATATCACACACCTCACGATGAATATCCACCGGCTTTAAGCCAATTAAGTAGAGACTTGCCTTTGATATAGGCCCTAATTTCAATTACGTTTTCAACTCTCTTGCCAACCATATTTGTATAGAGTGTAACGAGTGCGCTACAAAACAATGTACACAGCACCAAGGTCAGTGTAATTGTGAGCGAGATATTTACCTATATCACGCTTCAGATATCACGCTATCGCCACGAGGTAGTTTTAAGCCCATTTAGCACGATTTCCACGAGATATTGCGCAAGTCACATTAATTTCGGAACATCCCTCGTACCTTCAGAAATCACTTTACAATTACTAATAATACTGTAAAAATGTGCAATGAAATTGTGGACCACAATATGGCTTCATGGTCTGACCGTATGAACTCATTTCACTACACTGAAAATGTTGATATAATGATTTTTTGGCAGTACTATATAATGATTTTTTGGCAGTACTGCCAAAAATCATTTTCAGCTCTCTTTTGCACTTGTAAAACTAAAACCTATACATTGAAAGTATTGTAATTTTCAAAATGTTGGTAACTTTTGGAGTTGAATAACATATTAAAAGCTCTTCTTGATTCGTGACTATGAAAAATACTGCACATATAACTTTAAAGATGCTCCACCGCCTACAGAGCATAAATGATATTCATCACCAGAACAATAATTTGTGTTTAATTGTGTATATATATGCCTAATTAACACAAAAAAAAAATCGGAATGCAATTAATTATTTTTCATATTATTAACTTTAAGTAAAATTAGAAGCTCAAACGTTTCAATGGTGGTAATGGTGTAAAGTAAGTAAATTATGCAACGGAAGAAAAATGCTAATTGTCGTCGTGTTTCATCCGTCGTCGTGCGCCGTCCGCCTTGGGTCGTGCGTAAGACTTGGATACAAAAACCTACTCGTTAACCCTTGAGTGGATTACAACCATATTAGGTGTGAAACATCATTGGGGAAGGACAATAGTATTTTATATAAACGAGTTATTTGGTCCGTACCCTTGGGACAGAGGGGAGGAGTTCAGAAGGGGTAATCTTCCTTACCCTTGCGTGTGTATTACAACCATATTTGATGTACAACATCTTAAAAGAGATCCTTGTCCCATCCCAGGCAACAAAGGAGCAGGGCTCATTAGTGGGAACTTAGCAGAAATTCGGCTTTACAATCTGGCGCCTCCTTAATCATTGAACGGGTTATTACCATATTTGCCGTGGAACATCTGCAGAAATGAATTATTCAAATGAACGACATTGACCTTCATTCGAGGTCACAGGGGCTAAAAAAATTAAACAATTTTTTGTGAATATAACCATAGAGACCTGATATTAGGTCTGCAGCATACTCTGATAAAGGGCTACCAATTGCAAGTTTGTTCAAGTAAATGACCTTTACCTACTTATAAGGTCAAAGTCATCTAACATTTCTGAAACTTACAGCTTCAACTCAGGAGCTCCTTGTGTCGCCTTAATTGTCGTATATAACCACTACTATTGTTTTGTACTAATAGTCAGATGACCGTTAATGTCCATGTGCCTCATGATCGTTATTATCAATTCAATTCATATAGACTTTATAACAAAAGTGGGTCTAGAGATTTGCATTTAATTATTGATTTAATAGCATTATATTTTACAATCACTCGAGGAAATATATCAGACTTATAAAGCCTACTATGTATTTTTCAACTTTAATCCACATAACTTTTACATTGTATATGATAGTAAATAATTTAAATTTCATCTATCTAATATTTCATTAATTGCTACCAAGTACTGTCATTGAATCTGATTTGCAATCTAGATATTGTATGTCAGAGATTCAGCTAAAGTATTATTTTAATCGTTTTAGACTGAAAAGATTCGTGCGACTGTTATACATATTGCGTGTCACCAAAGTGCCAAACCATGGGAGAAGTCGACTCCAGAATGGTCTACCAATCCACCTACCACCCCGTGGCTATATTGTCGTTCTGCATTGCGATTTTCCTGTCCAAAAAAGTTTTCCCGAGAATATCTCCACATATATCAGGGTCCTACCAATCTCTCTCCGTATTTCAACAAAATGATTGGAATATGAGGTAAGTTATAGAAGACGTCTTTACTACAGTGTTGAGATTACAAAATTCAATCTGTTTGCAGATGACGCCTGGATATCGGCTATCGATTCTAAGTAAATTGACAATATATATAGTTACGGCATATGATATAGCTGGATATAAATAAGAGAGTCTTAATAAACCTCTAAATTTAGTTAATCCAATGTATCTGCTATTCGATTGCTCTTTAAAGTTTGTTAATTATCTGAAACACACTAATTAATTGTTGTCACAATTTTAAGTTATTAGATTATAATCTTTTCAAATATTTCTGATAACTATTCATGTGCACGGAGATGGAGTACGACGGACCGCCGATGATTAAATTTGGACATCTACAAGATGTTTTAACAGACAGTTTCAGGTTTCGATGGCCAGTAAAAGAAAACAAACACAATGCAATTTTAGTATGTTATTTCTTCTAAATACAACACTTGATTGTGCAAGTTGTCAATCATGTAATGGGAATGTTTTGCATTGAAATTGACACTTTTATACATTGATTTTGTGGCTTGCTGGACATCGTTTTTCCTGAAATTTTTTGGTGCGCAAAATAAACCGATAGTAGAGTTTTATTCAGCATTTTCAGCACCAAAAAGTACCTACGCAAAGTACACTGGTGTGCAAGTTACATTAGTTTTTACGGTTATATTATACGACCATATCTGATTAAATACAGCAATGTTTTATCAAATATCTACACTTATAGTAATATTCATCCTATTGTAAATCGACATCATCACTGTACCTAACCGGATGTGGGTAACTGTAGTTACGCTCTACAAAAATGGTGCCGGTGATTTAGGTCAGGTTTCGCATGTTTCAGTTTACGTTATTTGCGATAGTTTAAAGGTTTTTATTCGTGTCTCAGGAATCATTTTTGTATAAAAAATAAAATTTGAAGCGTAACGCATACGTAAATGACTATGAATAAGCGAAACTAGCTGCCACAAAATTGACATTTAGTGGGTAACTGAAATTTAAAAGTGCGCAACTGAGTTATGATTTTAGGTGAATGGTGGGTAACTGACAAACATGGAGCGTAACTGACGAATTAGGCGTGGATCTACCAACCTATCATACTTATTTTTTTCATTATTCATGCATATTTAAGGAATTGACAGATAAAATAGCAAATTTCATAGCCCTTCGGTCATCATTTCATAAGTCATTTCGAGATGTCAGATCCGTTCATAGTATACATTAACCTTTTGATAAATTAATGGTGATTATGAATATACATTATTTAAAATCGCTGTAACTTGAGAGTGTCATTTATTATCAGCACATATCTATTGAGGTCTGTGCATGTAAAACAAAAATATGTCAGCGAGATTAACACCCGGCCAGTCTGATGTGAATTAATTGAAATTAAGAAATCGTTATTATACATTCAAAAATGGTTATACCCGGTACCTATGATATTTGACAGAGAGGGTATCGTACTGAATACCCTAGCAAAGTTGAGTATAGCTGTACCAAGTAATTCAGAGAAAAGTTTTCTACGATTCGCGTATTTAAAGTGAATAGTTGGGCAAAGGAAGGCTAAAATCGGCAAAAATCGTCAAAATCGCTCTGCATGCGAAAAATTTAATTTATATTTTTTAAGAATCCTAAAACGTCCTCCCGGCTCGCTATATTTTTATATGTCCTGTTGATACGTAACATTGCTTTCAAAGATTTATGCGAATTTTCCATACTTTCTATAGTCAAAACTGGACAACGTAAGCAGAACTTGGATATCGTTTTGATATGTAAGGGCTTTTGGAAAGAAAATGAACGCATTTAGACTGGTTTTCTCTACCCAACTATTTACTGAATCATTTATATAATCTTAATTTGTTAGAGCAAACGATGTGGATTATTTTGTATTTTTTTTCCACCAGAGTTTCATTCATATTCGCTATCTCAGTGATATAATCTTACTATAAAATCAACTTGTAAAAAGGTCTGTCTATCTGCACTTAAATAGCCATGTCAGTAATGCTTGTGTGGTATTTACAAGACAGTTTACTATGCCTAATCAGTGATACATTCGGACAGAAAAATCGCAAGAAAAACACCTGTCAAATGGATGCAACTTCAGTATTGTAGGGGAGGTAACAAAATAAAGTCCAAATTGGTTAAAGTTGAAAAAATAGTTAAAAAATTAAAATATTCTACTTTGCTATAATAAATAACAAACTAATGTCAAACAGAATAGATATTATTATTTTGGAAAATAATAAAATTTTAAAATAAAGCAAGATTTTCATCATATTTTCTTTTTTAAATGTTAAATAATTCCTGACATTACTTTTACTAAATGTAATACAATGATTTTAAGACTTGCTATAAATGATAGTGAATAAAAGGTAAAACTGGTAAATAATGGTTTCTTAAAATGAAACGAAATGGGTGATTTGTTTAATTAAATTTCATATATATAAATCTCTCTCTTTTTCATTATGATTCATAAGAATTGATATTTCAAGTTATTTTTTTTCGTACCTGGTATTTTTCATATATTATCTGAGAAGTGCATATAATTGTTTTAACAGTCATTTTTAACATTTTTCATGAAAAAGAGAACGATATATAGATCTTAATTGAAGTTAAGAAATACAGTGATTATTTATTTCTATTGCATATATTTTTTTACCAATTATGCAATTCTGTGCTTACTTTAATTGGTTGTCGCATATAATCTCCATTTTGAAAATGAAGAAAACGGTTCATCGCTAATTTGCTAGAATTCAGACCTTGATAGTCATAGTTATACATTTCTGTAAATTGTAATCATTGTTTGAGTATACGTAACAATTAACATTATAGATAGACACTAAAAGGTATTACAAATAAATACAAGTTAATAACTTGATACATATTATATGGATCCCGGAGAATACAAGAATTTCTAAAACAATATAGCTGCCTTATATTGAATAGTTACAAGATAACCAGAAGGATGTTTTCCTAAAACAATTATATATTACGCAAAATCTATATGATTTGTTATCAATATATTGACAGCATGTAAGTAATGTTTCTTGATGTCTCTTCATTTCGAAGATGAAAACTGTTCAAAATGTGGACATTAATATTTTGGATTTTTTGTGGTACGGTATGTGTATTTCTAAAAAATTATCGAAAGTATAAAAAGGTCTCATCCTACCTGGTACTACCTGTCTTTTTATTGTGATCTGTATATGTCCATCCATAAACATTAATTATTTTACTTTTATAATTTTAGAAGTATATCATCAACTACTTTGAAGTTATATATATATATATGATAAATTTAAAGAAAAATCCTTACGGACGAAATCCATAAGAAATAAAAACAAAAATGAATGGGGCGAAAGCGCTCACTAGTCAGTCGTTATTGTTTTTATTTCTTATATATATATATATATATATATACACACACTGTATGTAAGCAGAGATTTAGATAGTACTACATGTAAATCTCTGATGTAGGTCAACTGTTTTGGCCATTTGGCTAAAATGTCTTTGTCATTGAAGAATTTCGATGATGAATCATAGATGAATATGTTTTAGGACATATTGAAGCAAAAGCAATCAAAATAAAACACAAAAACAAACAATAAACACAGGCCATAATTCAAGGCAACTTCAGATACATAGATACATAAACATGTCCCTTTACACATCTTCTCTAAATCTGAGTGGTCTAACTTTTGATTTAAACATATTTTATTGTGATGTTTTATATGCAACGGGATTGGGCACAGGTTTTCAAACTTATACATGTTTATATGATATTTGGCCTGTGGTATGTTAGGATGAAGGGCTACCATGTTTTTTCAAATGAAAATAGCTTGTCATTAATTTATTCAAGGACGTATAAGTCATATAGTCTAAGATATTTCAAGAAATTCTTGTTAATTAATAAGAGTTATAGAGACTTGTCTTTAGGGTTATCATGTTCGGATAAATGGCTACAAAAAGTGTTTAAATGAATAAACTTAATTAAAAATCCCAGGGATCAAATAGGCAAACATGTCTAACTGACTTCTTGTCATTAGCTAAGATGCCTACCGACTTTATAAAGCATTGGAACTGTAGAAAATTTAATATAAAGTACAGGGCTTATAACTATGTCCAAATAACCCCTTCATATCAATATTATAACTAACAAGCCAAAAGACCCGATATTTAACATGTGTTATATTTGTTTTTATTAAGTAAATCCATATTCGTTCTTATGAATAATGACCTTGTCTTAATTATAGAAAACTCTAGTCTAGTGACCAATGCGTTCCACTGCACCCATGTATTTTCTTTCAATCACAATGAATTTTCATGCATAAAAATAACCAAGGTAGCAAAAACACAAGGAATCACTTCAACTAACGACTTAAATGGTTATGAGGTTATTTGGTGGAGGACAGATAGCAGAAAAATATCAGTCTATGTTAAAGTTTAAGTTTTTTGAAGTATTTTTAGTATAAACCACCGGGAAAACATTAAAGGTCCTGTGTTCCTGATGAATATATTGTCATAATATTTATTTCAAATCGTAAATTCTAGAAAATATACAGCACGGCAGTAAAATTAAGAAACCTTATGTAATTATTACTATGATTGATATGCATTAAAACTTCCTTTGGGATAAGATATTTGAAGAATATATGAATGAATTTTGCAGAAGCTGTCGATGTTTTGTTTTGATTAACAAAAAATATCATTCAGGTTTGAAATTTAGACCATTAAATGTCTTTATCATGAATTTGAACAACGAACTACTTCAGTACTTACATTACTTTGATTTTTAATTCGAGACAGGTTTCCCACACCTATTGCTATTGACCTATCATCATAAATGACCGATTCATGAGTAATTATAGTATGGAAAACAATCTCTTCTTTTATTTTTGCACATTTTATAATGTTATTAGTCGACTAATGACTCGTGAGGACTTCATTCACCAAGACCTTATCTGGAGTATGTTACTTGAGAATTGGGTGTTAGGATGTAGCCACGCCCGTATAACCTTAAGTCAAAGGGAAAATATATTATACAATGGAACTCAGTGTACCAGGAATAAACAACCAAAATAAATCGTACTATCAACTTTATGTAATATTGCTCAGCAAATAAAAATTACAGTCAAGAATAATCATGAAAACATGTCTTTTCCTTATGTCTTAAATCATCTGTATTAACCTTAAAAGCAACTCGGACACCTTCAGATACACCATATGTAGCCCTAATGTCTGACAACAAATAGGTTTAAATTGTAAAAATGGCGACATGATATCGAATTCCATACAAGCTTATTAATTATATTCATTAATACTGAAAACAGTATGTAAAAATACCGAAAGATGCATGCTGACTTACACGAGATAATTATGCTTATTTCTGTTATGTTTTCAGAATGACGTCATTTGTTCACAGTGTCGTTATCGGTACCTTATATCTGTACACGTTCTTATTTGATGACGTCATCATTCAAGATCTCGTATGGTAATTAGAGTACAACAAAACGTATGATACTAACTCTTACTTCGGCACAATCATTTAGCGCAAAGCCGAGTACGAACTAGTATGCGCAATAGTACTTAAGGATCTGCTCTGGTGAAAAGTCAAAAGTTTCTGATGACTAACCTTTTTCCTTATATAAAATATTTTATATTATTTTGGAAATAGGAAATCATACCAAAAATAAAAATGGAATAAAAACAATATGGTGGTATGCTTGATTTTGAGCTATTATGAATCAATGATAGCTATAGAATTTAAATTGTAATTTTACTAGAATTTCACTGTTTTGAGCATACACAGGACAAACTAAAGCAATATTGTGTTATCAAATAATTATATTCGCAAAATTGACAAAACCAGTGTTTTCTTTAAGAAAATAATAATATCACACAGCCAACCCATTATTTTTAATTAGAACACCTGTATATTTTACTTCCTCTCCCTGAATATTGAAGAAAGAAAATATCCCGTTTTTTTTACAATTCTTGGCAGATTAAACGCTTTACAGAAAAAGTTTTTCTAAAACCATCATAATAATAGGGGGTCAGTATGCTTGAATTTTTATCCAAATACAAATTGGTTATTTTTTCAGCATTTCTTTCTAAAAAAATGTAAAAAAAATCATAAAAATAGGGGGTTAGTGTGCTTGAATATTATCACAATACAGATTGGTTATTTTCAGCATTTCTTTCTAAAAAATGTAAAAATTAAAAACCAAGGTTAGAATTCCAACCATTTACATCACTGTCAGTGACCCTAAAAGATTTATAACAAACCTTGACTTGATATAGCTAAACATGGTGTTGCACGGGTGAGTTAAGTAAAGATATTGAAGTAAAAAAGGGTGAAATTTCACCTCTGTTCAAAGTATAAGAAATCCACCATTCAAAATTGCCGCCAAATTCTTCATTTCTAAAAAAAAAAAAATGTGTATAAAAAATTCTACAAGCATTAGAAGTCTAATTTTTGACATATTTGCGATATGGCATCTTGCAACAAATTGCGACTTTTGAAAATCACACAAACTACTCTTGATTATGTCAGTACACGTTGTTGTCTGTACACGATACTTCAATGAGACTGAAACATCACCAGAGCAGAATTCTTATTTTAGCACAAATCGTTTAGTGAAAATCATCTGTAAAGCAATTATTTCTTTCTTTTGTTTTCATAGATATTAATTTCATGATTTGAACTTGTAGGCTTGTATATTGATTATGTTTCAAACATCTAGTTTTTATGAGTTATTTGACCCTGCGCAAAAATAACCCCACGCGAAAATACGTTGGTTGAAAATCTTCTAATTAAATGTTTGAAAAACCAAGATTTAACGTTTATTTCTTATTATGATATACAATTTGTGAAATTAGCAATACCGCTTCTTTCTTTTTCAAAATTAGATTAATGCATATGATACAAAATGAATATTCATATCATTTGTATTACACATTTCCATACTACATAGTATTAATTTGTTTGTAGCATTATTACATAGCATATAACATTATTATTACATATAAAAAATGTGCTTGATCAATTTCTTGTTTTTTCTTTAGGAGTGAACGTCCGTTGGTGAGAATATGTTGCGCGATTGCTACAGGGTTTTTTACAGCAGGTAAATCTATTTTTAGCCCACAATCATAAGATGTTGGGCTATTCAAATCGCCTTTCATCCGTGGTCCGTCCTCCCGTCCGCCCGTTAACAATTCTTGTTATCGCTATTTCTCATAAAGTACTGAAGGGATATGTCTCAAATTTCATATATAGGTTCCCCTAGGGCCCTTGTTGTGCATATTGTCTTTTGGGACTGATAGGTTAACAAGATGGCCGCCAGGCAACCATCTTGGATTTTGATAGTTAAAGTTTGTTATTGCTTTTTTCAGAAAGTATCTCAGAAAATACCGAATGGATCATTCTCAAATTTTATATATTGTCCCCTAGGGCCCTTGTTGTGTATATAGTCTTTTGGGACCGATCGGTTAACAAGATGGCCGCCAGGCAGCCATCATGGATTTTGATAGTTAAAGTTGATTATTGCTATTTCTCAGAAAGTACTGAAGGGATCTGTCTCAAATTTAATATGTAGGTTCCCCTAGGGCCCCAGTTTTGCATAATTCGTTTTGGGACCGATCGGTCAACAAGATGGCCGCCTTGCAGCCATCTTGGATTTTGATAATTTTATATGTAGTATACTGGAAAAAAAAGTTTGAAAAGCAGAGAAAAGATCCCTCTTTCTATTGTCAGACATAGATCATTTTTGGTGGGCGCCTCGGGGATCTCTTGTATGATAGAAATAATTGATTTCAGGACTACACACGAAATACAATATTCTGTTTTGTTTGACCAAACAGTCTGCTCAATCTTCATAAAGAGCAAAAATCAAAGTTCATCTATGAAAAATTTCCAATAACGCCTAATCAACTGTGCTCATGCCATATTGATATTACAATATGACAGACAAATCAACTCTAAGTGCCTTAAAACGAACTTAAAACGAGCATTCATTGCAAAGCGCTGTCATAGGTCTTTGGCCTGAAATGTGAATGAATATAACAAAACTTTGAATTTTATTACGCAGTTTCCTGGTAAACACGTCCGATTTACTTCGATTTGGAAATAATCGAAAACACATTTTCTTTTGATTATGCTGTCATAGGAAATTATATTGTAATCATAAATATATACACGTACATATATCTATGTTTTTACAGACACAGTTTTAATGTTGCTGTTCTATCAACAAAGCACAGAGACAGTATTGTATTACTTTCACCACGCTGCCACTATTTATGCTAACTATCATGGATATGTAAGTATTGCATTTCCTACAGGAACAAAAAAGTGAATTCATAAACACAGCCAAATGTCAAGTACGTATACATATACTGTTATCGTGTATATCAACAACCCCCTCCACAACTAACCCCCCTCCCCCCCCCCTTTTTTTGAACTCTTATGATCCACTGACAACGACATCAAACAGGCATCATTAGATAAAATTGGAATACATGTAACTAGTTCAAAGTTAGTTATAGAAGCTAACTTATATTGTGATTACATTCAGGTTGATCCTTTAATTCCATTCTAATTTAGTAAAAAACATTTCCAGAGCGACTCGTTTCTCTATGATGGTGCTACTCCAATGTATTAGCTAATTAGATATGACGTTTCAGACGCACATGTACGGTGATGTGATTTTAATACTTAAAGCTGACGATGCAAGTTAAAATATATACATTTGAGATTAAAAAAAAAGAATTATTGGGTTTTTTTTTCAAAATTCGTTTCTGAGACATTCCTTTGCGTTTCTAAGGACTGGCAGACGCCATTTTGTTTGAACTCTGCTTGGATACAATACGCCTACCGACCCCCATATAAAGCGCGTGAATCGACACATGTGCGTTCAGTCATGTACATATACACCTAGCAGTTGTCAACTGTGTATCACCTACTAATACATAAGCAAACCCCTTACCTGTAAATATGTGCAGAGCTTGTTTTAGAAAGCAAACATGTCAACTCCTCTAAGCTGTCATTTAGATGTTTCACAAATTACTCGATTGGCCACATGCACGTGACCATCTGTCCCGAACAAGAGACGATTTCTTAAATAAACTACCGAAGGCACACACGTTTACATGTGCGTGTAATATCTAATGTATATTGAAGTGTTTTAGCTCGTATTTGACAATTTTTGGGATCTAGCTGACAATATTACTTCATTGGAACCTTGTCAGGTGAGTGCAGTGTTTATTTGTAGTTTGACAATGTTATCTGCTCTTAGAATTCCCTAGTTTGTTACGTTATAATAAAAAGGTATCTCGCACGTAGAAAGAATGTATGGATTCATTCTATTCTTTTTATTCAACTGCATAGATCTTATTTTGTTCTTAGAAACTTTATTTGATAATTAATCAAATTAATTAATCATGGTATGGTCTCGGGTTACACGTTAATACGTCTTGGATATATAGTAAAGTAGATCTAGAGCCGGTCAGGTGTTACACCTTAAACAGCGAGCATTCGACTGAATGCACGTGTTTGTGGTTCACGCGCTTTATATAGGGGTCGGTACCCGGTGTTGTATCCAAGCAGAGTTAAAATAAAAATGGCGACTGCCTGTCCTTAGCAACCCAAGGGGTTGTCTCAGAAACGAATTGGAAAAAAAATATTTAAAAAAAAAATCTTTAGTATTTTTTTTTTAATATCAAATGTATACTTTTTAACTTGCATTGTTAGCTTTAATATGATATTTTACCACAATATCTATGTAAAGTTTTACTTAGCGGCTTTGTCACGCAGGTAGGGCGTTAGATTTATACCTGCTTCCCCTATTGAATCATTGAAAAAGGCGCCTAAATTTAGGATACGTATATTGTCTTTTGTCTTCTTCCTTACTTTTTTCTTCCTAACTTCTCCATTGACGTTGCCACACCTTTGGTCTGCTGATGAGCGCCCGCCTTTGTGAGTTAGGCTCTAGGTTCTGTCCCCTGGCAGATATCTACCAAAGTCTATAAAGTGGTAGTTTATGCTCCTGCATAGCGCTCAGCATCAAGGGAGTGATTCGCCCGTTGTACCGATTAGGGTGTGTTGCTTACGGCAGTATGATATAACATTATAAAAGAGCAAGAGTTCCACTATACACGGAGACACAACATGAACATACTGCAGTCTCCCAAAACACACAGCGTACACTTCATACACGCAACACACAACATACATGGGAGGCCGTCTCACATGCCCCTTGCTGTTAATATTACGTTTGATAAATGTGAGACAGGTTGATGGCCACGTACACTTAGAGATGTTTCACCGCCGACAGAGTATAACGATACTCATAATTTGAACATTAAGTGGTGTTTTCTCTTGTAATATCTTTATTACATAGCTTGTTTTGCTTTTGGTGGATGCGTAATTAGTACTTCATTTCATATAAATTAGAGTGCCATGGAAATTTTTCGAGAGGGACGCAATTAATTATTTTTAACTTGAAATCAAAATAAAAAAGCTCAATCTTATCAATGGTGGTAATGGAGTAAAGTAAGTATTTTTTGTAACTGATTGTTTGTTATTTAACAATGACAGAACTGTTGTATCGTTTGTTTTCTACTCTTTATTTCAGACTTACGGTCTTTTACTCTACTTTGCACACTATAAGATGGCAATGGAATTATCAACTATATTTGTGAATATCAGGTAATTAATCTCATCGTAGGTTTTTTTTTTTTCTAATCGTATTAAATGGTAAAACTTGCAAGCTGACTGTAAACCTGTATTGTTGTTACTTGTAATCCGTTCATTCGGTACTTTTAATTTTTTTAACATGCTTGTACATACATTTTTAGTTATAAATTAGTATTAAACCAATATAATATTATATACTATATACAGCTCGAAACATAAAAAAACATGCTTAAAATGTCAATGATTTTGATGGTTACAATACGAGAGATAATTTCGCATGGCTCTCTTTTTGATCAACTGTTATTTTAACGTTTGATACACTTTAATTCTAATACATGTAACAGGGATTAACACCAAAAGGATTTTTACTTAATGATCGCATGGACTTTGAAAGAGTTTTCGAATATTCAAATTTATCAATTTTACTATGACTCTTGAAATTCCAAATGTCTTAGTTGCGCAATTTTTATTTCATTCGATAATAGTTTGCAGTTAGCCGATGTAAATGATTTGTACATATTTTTTTAACTTATTTTAAAATATGTAACACAGGTATTTGATTATCAGTTGTATTGGCATATATTCATTGTATACTGTATGTAACTACTATTTTTCAGCATTTTATATTTTGTAGATGGTTTCTCATTAAAGAAAAAGTCAAAACATCCAGTAACGTTTTCTTAGTGAACGGATGCTTACTTACCTTCACCTTTGTCACTACCAGGGTGCTGTCGCTGCCAAAGTTCTGGTATAGAATCTATAATTACATTGGAGCCGACGATTTTGCCCTCTTGGGGAAACTACCATATGTACTGATCGTCACTAGCCTCGTTTTCGATAGTTTGAACATATACTGGAGTATACGCATACTCAAAACATTTTACAAGACAATGCTGAGTATAGTCACTGATTACACAAACGAAGACAACATGTCAGAGAAAAATGGAAATATCGATAAAAATGATTAACATTGAAGTTTCAATCTGCATGAATTTTATTTCATTACTGGTCAATTCAAAATATATTTTGTCCAAGTATCTTTTTAAAACACCTGAAATATATTTTGTTCAAGTATCTTTGTATAATAGCGAAAATATATTTTGTCCAAGTTCCTTTGTATGATAGCTAAAATATATTTTGTCCAAGTATCTTTACATAACGGTCAATTCTATTTCCAAATAAAAATGCTAATGATAATTTTATATACATTTAATGTTAAGAAGTCTATCACTTTTGTTTTCAGTCATTGATATTGTTTTGTAATAATTAACAAAAGAGTTAAAAATCATATAAAAAGTACCATATAGTCGATTATTGTAATTTGCGAGTCGACAATTTCGTGCCTTTCTCGTTAAACTGAAAAATAAAATTTTAGTTATTGTGAATCAGTATATTAATTTCGCGGACCTAATAACACAAAAGATATATTGTTTTTGTAGTTGAAACATCTTCATGGGGATTTATTTCTGCGAATTCGCAACCAGAAGTTGGTTTACAGTGATCAAATTTTCAGTATGTAGCTTCAAAATAATTAATATGATCCTCCTATAATTTTTTATCACATATAATCTTTCAACAACTTATTTATCGCAGATTAAATTTACGCAAACACAAATTTTCTGAGAAATCGCAAAAAAAATTCTTTTTAATAAAAAAAACCCCGCTGGTTGTACGGTATGTTCCACTCTCCACGATCTACAGAGATAGCTTAAGGTGAATTGCAAAAGCTAGTGGACATATTCACACTCTCCCACATTTAAGATTCATAGGTCACCGAATTGAAGTCTTTTGACTAGCTCGGCTGGTATCTTTCATTAATCATGTTACAAATAAATCACAACGGATATTTATCTTTGCTTATTTGTAATAATTTCAAACGTATAGTTTGACAATGACAAATAATAACATGACATCTTCGAGTTCTAATAAAAAGGCCAAGGTAACAAAAAAGCGATGGTATCCTAGATTTGTTATTGATGAATTAATAAGATCATACTAAATTTCTTATATTTTAAAATTCATTTCCCATGGCCATTAAAACTGTTTCCCTTTTCTGCCATCGATTAAATGTACGTTTTAGTACTTGTATCTTACTGTTAGACCAAAGTGGTAAATGAAAACAGACTCTTTGTTGGAGAGAAGAATTGCAAAGGAATGTAGATTGGTTAAAACTCTCTTGAAAATAATATCTTCGGTGTCTGGATTTTGTCATGTTAAAACATAAAAATAAAATGTTGCCTCTTTTATAATTTTGTTTCAAAAAGTAAGTCTTCCCACCGGAAATTTTTTAACCCAAAATATTTTGACTGCCTAAACAAAACTATCGATATGTATCATTTTGAGGCCATCATCAATAACACCTTTGAGCAATTGGTTTTCAGAACTTTATCTTTTATCATTCCATGAAAAAAGTTAACAAGGAAACAGTTTTGTTTGTTGGTTTGTTTGTTTGATTACTTTAACGTCATAGTCACAGCCAGGGTCATGAAAGGACGGCCTCCCATGCATGCTGTGTGTAGCGTGTGTGGGAGATGCGTGTTTTGGAAGACTACGGTTGGTTCGTGTTGTGTCTGCTTGTACAGTGGAACTCTTGCCCTTTTTATAGTGTTATATCACTGAAGCATGCAGCCGAAAACACCGGGCAACAAACACCACCCGGTCACATTATATCTAGCTCTTGTACACCAAACATATTTAGCAACTTTTTAGCACATAATGGTAGAAAACTGTATTCAAAATTTTAGACCAATACAGTTGTCATCTAACTACTGTGGGGAGAGCTTTTTTAAAAAAAAATCATATAATCTTATATGGCCGGTATAATGATAAATCAAAGGGTGCAAGCTATTATATTTATATGAAGATGATATGTTTTTATTAAATGGAATGATTTTCTGATAATATGAGGCACTGAAAAGTCAATATTTATTTTATTAAAAAAATTTAATCTTGAAACATAAAACCCTAACGATAGGATACTTCTATAGAAGATTTGAAGCTGAACAGAGTTTGAACGGAAGTAGTTTACCTACTTCCGGTTCTTGTACACCAAAAATATAACTTACTCTTTAGAGCATTATGTAAGAAACTTATGTTCAAAATTTCAAAAAAAAAAAAAAAATCCATGACCGGCAGGGTTGTAAACTGAATGGTAAATTACCGTGGGATAGTTTTTTCATGAAAATTCATATATTCTTAAATTGCTCATATTATGATAAATCAATTGATGCAAAGTATTATATTTCTATTGATATAATATATTTTCGTTAATAGAATGAATTCTTGAAAATTTTGGGCACTGAATTTTCCGGTTCTTTTTTTACACCAGAAAAGCAATAATAATATTTTAGAACAATTAACAAATAAACTTTGGCCAAAATTATAGTAAAAGTCTGACATAGGTAAAATGTATGCATTACTTAGTTGAAGATGTAGACATCATTGTCAAATGGTGACAATGAATTGGCCAAGCGTGTTGCAAACGATCTCGTAGGGCAAAGAGCGAATGGCTGAAGCTTGAAGTTTCAGAGATTTCTTTTTCAAAGCTAGATTTGGATTACCTAGAATCTCTGGCTTTTGGAACCTATCAGTTGAAACTTGCACCAGGTTACATTACAAAACCCAAGACAAACAACGGTTATTATGGATGTACCAGCATGCGAACATCATCTGAGGTCAAATTCACTCTCGACATAAGTCTCTAACTAAGTATAATTCTGGATCCAGTTTAACTATGATGCAATTGATGACTACGTGACGACCTACTATTGCATATGTTCTGCTGGCACAGGACAACAGGAATGTCTGCCATTCATACTGTATTACCTGGGCTAGAATGCTCATCTGACAAATGCTAAACTAGAATAGAGCAACTGCCTATTGTGATTTAAAATCATCGAAAACATGCGACAACATTTAAGTGAATAGTCGGGCAAAGAAAACCAGTCTAAATGCGTTCATTGGCCTTCCAAAAGTTCTCACATATCAATGCGACGGTCAAGTTCTGCTTAGTTTCCCAGTTCTGACCATTAAAGTAAAGAAAAGTTGAAAGCATTGAAAGCGAGGCTGCGTGGAAATGTAACCACGGACATAGTGAGCCGGGAGGACGTTTTAGAATTTCCATACTTTAAATTAATTTCTTCGTACGCATACAGATTTTGACGAAAGATTTTATTTTTCCATTTCATAAGAAATTATACTGGATACATTCACACCATTTTTACCGATTTTAGCCATCCTTACCCGACTGTTCACTTTAAAATTCATAAATAGATTTAATATACATGTACATTTGGTTCTAGACAGAACAACTGAATACAACAACTTTGAGAAAGTTCTTTTGTGGTCATTATGATATGATATGATGAAATATTCTTATCATGTCATGTAATTTATGCTTATATATTTACATTTTCACTGCATTATGTAACCTTACCAAGCGCAGTTTGCATTCATATAGTCTATGAACTTCCTTATTATGATGTAATTATCATTGTAACGTCACAATGGCGTACCAGCAATCACGGAAAACGGCTGTTCAAATAGCTGTTCCATCCATAACGGTAACAAATTATTAATTCATTACAGATGCAAAATCCCTTGTGATTCCATCATAAAATTGTAACCAAATGTAAATTTAAGCATTGAACGTCTTTCAATTGACAATCATAGCCAATGATATGAATGTCAAATGGACAGAGGTAAATTCAACACGCTTGCGCGTTTATGGAATTTGTCTCTGTTCAGTTGGCATTCATATTGGCTATTAATTCAAACTGGAAGACGTTCTATACTTAATAACATGTGACATCTAACGGTTAACTGCTTTTTTTAGGTCATGGATTTATTATTTCCTATACATTTATTGTGGATCGGTATTCCAAGGAAACTGTATTTCTACGTTCAAAAATATTATACAAATATAGCATTTTGATGAGGTCGATGCATGGTTATATCGACCAAAGAAAAAACATTGACCGGGGACGTAGTCCGAGGTCGATATTTTTTCTGTGGTCGATATAACCATGTTTTGACACCAAAATCAAAATGCTATAATTGTTTTATTATTTTTCTGGATTTTTACATGTTGAAATGAGTGTGAAACTAAATAAGCATCGCAGCATTGTAAATTCTGCTTCGTGATGACAGTTACAATCTTATGGTTTTGTAACAAGTACAATTCAAAAACAACATATTAAAACAGTATCAATTAATGCACTTCACGCTTTCATTATATGCATCCGGTGCATGCGTGTTTGTAAATTGCATACATGTTCATGTACTCCATTATACATGTAGCGCCATGTTATAAGGGCACAATGTGACAGTCAATTAAATGTATAGTTTGTTCTCCGTTGAAATCATCCACTTCGACGTCAAACATATATTAACAGATTCAGATTGACATTAAGATACATTCTCTTATGCTTATATTTAGTACTCCATTCCGTAACATAAAAATCGTATGTACATACAGTAGGATTAGCCTAGGGCTAGGCCTAATGTTGTAACTAGGCTAACCTAAGTGGAATATAAAAAAAAATAAACATCGATCGTATTCACTATTCAATGGCTCCAGGCTCCTCCTCTCTTACCGTGTTTACGTTGAAAATTTAAAAGCTTAACCTGTAGTCATCAGCTGGAAGTCATCATCATTTTTGTAAGAAACCGAAACAATCAACGTCGTCTGTCACATTTGGTGGTCAGCGGTTATGCTTCAAACTCAGGTCATCAACGCGTTTGTTTTAAAGCGCCAGGAACACGAAGCGGGTTGGTAACGTAGACGATAACGTTATCTAAAAATAACCGTGCAATATACTTTTTCTATAAACTGCTTCTGGAAAAATCGTGCAATATAGTTTTTTATCGGTGATCACGTGGCGTGTTTTTGACCAATGAGAAGTGACAGAAAATCCAGAAAAATAATAAACTAAATTATTATTTTGTAATGTGGAGAATATTCGTAGAAGCTTTAAAAAATATACATATTTTCCTTTGCTGATTTTTCTATTATTTTGACCATACAAGAACTGGAAGTTTGTGAACTGCTTCCGTTAAAACTCTGTTTGGCTTAAAATCTTCTATAGTATAAAACAACCGTTTTGGGTTTTAGATAACATATTGTTTTTTTAATGCACTAAAAACATGTAATAACATTTCAGTGCCAAAAATTATCAAGGGTTCATTCTGTTAATGAGAACATATCATGTCAATAGAAATGTAATACTTTGCAACGTTTGCATTTATCATTATATGAGCAATATAAGGATATATGATTTTTCTTGACAAAAACTATCCCAAGGTAATTTACCATTCCGTTGACAACTTTGCCGGTCATGCATTTTTTAAATTTTGAATAGTTTTCTTGTGACCTATGTGCTAAAAAATTACTGAATATTTTTTGGTGTACAAGAACTGGAAGTAGGTGTACCAGTTTGGTGAAAATTTGATGTTGCTAAAAATAGGCATCTAAGTTTGGCCAGTTTTTTGTTTCAAGAACCTGAAAATAATATATCAGATTTTAAAGCTACATATATATATTTAAAATTTGTGGAATTGTTTACTTTTGAGAACATGGTATCGGTTTTCGAAATTGAACATTAAATTGATATGGTTTTGGACCTAAAAGGGAACCCTGGTGTACACCCTGGGATGGCAACATTAAATCATCCCTAGCACAGGCCAATGGGGCATTTAGAATTTTTGAAAAGTATCTTACAGGTTCTCTTGCATAGTACTACAAAATGCACATGGGTTTTATTAAATTGGTTCGTAGGCAAAATTCAATTGAAGGTGTAACAGGTCCTTTACAATGTAGTCGCCTTTTACGATCATGCAATACGGGCAGCAGGTACAATTCTTACGCCTTAATAAACAAAACCTCCAGCGTTTTAACTGTACCATTGTTAGGGTTTGGAATATTTATAAACAAAACGAACTTGAAACCTTATAATTTGTTATCCATTCGTATAATCAATCAATATTTCCACAAAACGATAAGGCAATATAGGATCACCCTGCCCGCAACCTTTCCGTATATTAAGAAGGCTATAAGACCTGGTCTCACTAAAACCGTAGCTAACCTTAAACCTTGGACCGTAGTTGTGAACCGTACTATCCCGCACTTGACATTAGCGGGCCGTAGTAGATCGTACTTCTGACCTTGGTTGACCAAGTATAGTATGCCATAATAAGCCGAAGTACCTCGGTACCACGGTATGTTTAAACTACGGTCTACTACGTATACGTCAAGACTGCAACTGTGATCAGGCCTTTAGGATTGTTCTGCACAGTATAAATGCCGAGTACAAACGAACAAAATGTTGGTACAGGTACAGAAAGTATGTCGAAAAGGCGGATTATCTAAAAAAAATGTTCAAGTTAGTGCAGTGCAAAATTGCAACAGAGTCAACAATGGTCAAATATTGCTGTACACAATGTATTGCAAGTTATCAGTTTAAATTTCCATTCACACCACACAAATTACAGGGGGAACCGGATAAGGGTAACTACAGTTACCCATAGCCTCCTCTTAAATTTTAAAAAATCAATCATAGCTCCTCTATTGCGCCTGTATACTAAGGATGGCAACTTAAGACATCTCAATCTTTCTTCGCACGAATAATTCTCAATCCAGGCAGTAATTTGGTAACCCGTCTTCGAACGCTTTCTAAAAGTCCAATGTCTTGTTGAGTTTTTATCCGAGTGTATGTATGATCTACTGATGCCGCAAAGTATTCGGTTCGCCTTGTTCAAAGCGGCTTGCATATGAGTTTTAAAGCTTAATTTATTATTGATAATTATTCCAAGGTCTTTCTCTTCTCTTTCTTCGGTCAAATGTACTGGTGTTCTGCCATCAATATCTTTACATAAATGAAGGCCACCAGGCCTTTAACTTTTTCCCTCAGGCAGAAGAAAAAGCACAAGGTTTAAACTGTATTCCAAGATCTGATACTTTCACAAAGTTTTTTTTTTTTTCAAATGTTTAATGGTGTGTAAAAATAATCTTGACCATCAATATCCAAATGATCTTAGGTTTGAAAATTTTTGTTTACAATGTATCTAGACTTTTCGTCCCGGAAATGTTATTTCCAATGCATGAAGACGTTTCGTCACGAAAATGCTTCGCTTCGCCCTCACGTTTAGTCCTTACTAGAGACAGTTATCCCGCAACGGAAAAAATGAAAGCAATATTTCATCTAAAACATCAAAATTGTTACAATAATGATTTTTGTAATTTGAATCATATTAATTCGGAAGCAAATAAATTTCATGACGAAATGGAGATTTGTTATCATGACTACACAATGGAAGAAAGACAACTTTAAAAAAAAATTAGGATAAACTTTGTCTACTGATCAAATAACGCGTGACAGACGATGGACATTTTCTAAATATCCAAGGTGGCGTAATCTTCCAACTTACGGCAGTTAATAAGGTATGGATATTTACCACATCCTTATTAATTATCGATAATTTTATAAGCACATGTATACATTATCAGATTATATCTACATAATGTATTAAAGCACGTTTAGAGGTTGCCACTAAACCATTCAAACACATTAATTTAGCCGCTTTCATCACATGTAGGCCTACAGGAGCTTGACGTTCTGATAATAGATATAGTATATTCATCAAACTACGTAATAGGAAGTAAATTTTTGGTCCGAATGACAAAAATCATACATAAAATGTTCGTATAACTCGAAGTGAGATTTTTTTATTTTCAAGAATTTATTTTTAACACTCGGACATATAAGATATGTGTAACATGAGGAGGCATATAAATATAATTGACAGATCTAGAATGGACAGATAAATATGGTAATTAACAGTTATATATACATACATATGTGTATTATAACACCAGCCACACACATACATACAATGTATACGTTCAACCATACATATCCTCATGCATTTACGTGTGTACGTATATAACCTGCCACACATACACAATTCATACGATCAAAAATCTAATGTTCTCACACATGTACATGAGCATGTAGTTATACAATTTAGTCACGCGCTCGCACACGCACCTTGTAAATCCACATTATATGTATAAATGTGTACATATAAATTACTTAAAATTTCAATCAGAACAAACAGATAAACAACTGCACAGGAATTAATTACAAAAGAGGGGACATTTTGGTTAGGAAAATAGATCAACCTGTCAGAACTTGTTGGTTGCATATTGATAAAAAAAACAACTTTAAACTTATCAATATTTGGGTTTGTATAATAATAGCGAGGTATATATTTATTTCTTAGAGTCGATAAAGTAATATTGTTGCATATAAACAAATAATGAAATTCATCACCAATGCTTTCGGCGCATAAATTACATAAACGATTCACTTTTGGGATATTATACCATCTACCCGTTTCTATAGGAAATTTAATATTCGAAGTACGCAGTTTTGTTATTTGTATTCTGGCATGTTCTGACAAATTTAATAAATATTTTTCCATACAAAATTCTGTTTTAAATACAGAATATAATTGTCCACGAGATGAGTTAGCACAGTCGGAAAACCATCTTTGTATAAACTGATCAATCAGACGTTGTTTCAAAACATCTTTGTAGAAATTATCAGGCATCAGTATTTTATTATCGAATATAAAGGAAAATCCAGTTTCGTTAAAAATACTTTGTAAACATTTAATCCATTTAAAAGAAAAATTAGCATCATTTTGCAAATGTAAGGCCAATTGTAATAAAATGCTACTTAGTTTGTTATCATTACTTAGAAGTCTATTCCAAAAACCTACTAATCTTAATTTAACATTTATTTCTAATGGCACACGACCTAGCTCACCATAAATCATAAAATTTGGAGTAGTAGACCTCACTTTCAGGCATCCTCTATACTCCAGGGCTTCCGATCACTAACGATCTCTACACCCCTGGACTATCTCATAGTGAAATTGAAGGCAGTTAAGCGGAAAGCATTTGACCAATCACAGGCCAGCAAAGATTTCCTTTGAAGACTACAGAGAGAGCGATGACTAACATCAAAGCCAGAGTCAACCACAGTGTACAGTTATACGGCTCTTTTGATGTCCATCAAAGGACTGAATTACCTGTTCTATTGTGTTGCCTCCAGTTTTACTATGAGATCGTCCAGGGGTGTAGAGATCGTAAGTGATCGGAAGCCCTGGAATATCGAGGATGACTTTCAGGATTCTTTTGCAAAGTTTAAGATGAATCTGTTCAATTATTTTCAAATTTTCGAATCCCCATACCTCTGATCCATACAATAGGATAGGCTCTACTAAAGAATCAAAGAGTTTTAGTTGTATATCTATCGGAAGAGAAAGATTCCTGATTTTTTTTATATATAGGAAATATTGACTTTTGTGCCTGATCGATTAGTCTACGTCTCGCGTTGACAAAGTTGCCACTGTAATTAAAAGTAATTCCTAAATAAGTAAAATTATCTGCATTTTCTAAAGTTTCGTTTTGCATAATACATGATTCTGTTTCCTTTTTTTCTTACAAAATACCATAATTTTTGTTTTATTTACATTAATTTTAAGCTTCCAAGTTTCACAATAAAGCTGTATTACATTTAAAGCACTTTGAAGACCTTCTGGACTTTCTGAGAATAACACAGTATCATCGGCGTATAAAAGAACAAAGATTTCAACAAAAATGTGAAGTTCGTTAAAAAGTTTATCTCTTACAGTTTCAAGTGGATGAATACCTAGAGAGGCAAAATAACTTTCTATGTCATTAAGGAACACGGAAAAGAGAAAGGGAGATAGGTTTTCTCCTTGTCTGACTCCAATTAACCCCGGAAGAAATCAGACTTTCTGGAATTGAATTGAACACATGATTTAATATTATTATACATGTTAAAAAATAACTTTGAAACATTTACCATTTACATTACTGTTATGTAATTTTTGGCAAAGGCCTGCTCTCCATACGGTATCAAATGCCTTTTTGGCACAGTCTCACAAATGCAATCACACAAAAGCCTATACTTCTTGATCACTGTTTTTAGTGCGATTACATCTTTGGGTATGAACAATATTAGTTCTTTGAACATTTTACTCGGCAAAATAGACTTTACGCCTATGCACATTATCAGAGACATTATATAACAACTGCTATATTACAATCAATTTGTGAAGGACAAAACTCTAAAGAACAGGAGGACTAAAGAACAACATAATATTTACACTAAACTGGTATTGCTATTTATAAAAAAATGATTAATTATATGATATTAGCATTTTCAGTAATTACTCTAGATCGGTTAATACATTTATTGTTTCCTTATGTTTTACAGAATGTCTACATGCAAATATCATTTCAATTGGAACCAGTCCAGGAGAAAAATTGTGTGAACAAAATGAAAGAAATAATTTTCAACTGTGGTAGCTTAACATCGTAACAGTTTTGATCTGAAAATAATTACAGTGTACTATCATCATCTTCAAATTCCATTTATATAATACATTTAAAAATGCTCCACCGCCGACAGAGCATGAATTTATGTATTTGTATTTATTATAGATAGCAGAAGCTATATCTATTAGTGTAAAGTCTAATTTATAATAGTTGTTTTAGAGTTTATAAATAGATTAACTCTAATGTTATTTATATATATTGTGAATCTGATGTTGATATACTGTAGGCTACATAGGGATCTTGTATGTTTGTATGATTAATATGAATGTTATGTTATTATGTATTATTGAAATATGAACTTGTACTTAATGAGTCTTGTTTATATCTTGTTACAGACTCTGCGCTTATACGCTTCTTCGATTACGCAGGTACACTTGTACATATATAGAGGCAATACAACATCATGACGTAGAAGATGGATTGTGTTATTATTTTCTAACAATATACCCATATGTATCATCTGGGACCTAACCCAACCCAGCAACAAATAAATCATTGTTCTATGAAAAAAAAAATCGCAAAATTGTCGACCCTCAAACATGGCACAATTGTATTGGCTATTATACAAAGAGACTAAGGCAAAATACATTTTAAACGAGCATGTAATGCAATAAAATAGTTAGATTGAAATGTTAACATATCTTTATTGATGTTTTCCATTTTTCTCTGACATGTTGTCTTCGTTTGTGTATTCAGTGACTATACTCAGCATTGTCTTGTAAAATGTTTTCAGTATGCGTATACTCCAGTATATGTTCAAACTATCGAGAACAAAACTAGTGACAATCATAACAAATGGTATTTTTCCCAAGAGAGCAAAATCGTCAGATCCAATGTAACTATAGATTTTATACCAGAACTTTGGCAGCGACAGCACCCTGGTAGTGACAAAGGTGAAGGTAAGTAAGCATCCGTTCACTAAGAAAACTTTACTGGATGTTTTGACTTTTTCCTTAATGAGAAGCCATCTACAACAAAATATTAGTGGTTATTTAATTCATTGTAACGTACCGATAATTCATTGTTTTGTAAAAAACTATGCGTCAATGCATTTAAGTGACTTGATTGACGATATGGAATATAAGTATAATATTTTTTTTTTTTTCTGTGCCTTTTATCTTTTTTCATACCCCGATGAAAAAAAAAAATAGTGACTTCAATTATACAAATATCGGAGTGTTCCCATATTGGAAACCGGTTTGTTGTTTCCCAAAGTAAAAAAAAAATAAGGATAATATTAGGCCTATGTGAATTTTTAAAGTATTAGTAAAAATAAAAGACAGAAAAAACTTATATTCCACGCTGTATACAGTTTTAATCTTAACTTATATCTAAAAGTGTAAAGTCTACTCATTATTGTGTTTTCTGGAAAAAGGACAGAATTGTCGGCTAAAAGTATTGATAATGTCTAATATACTATTTGTTTATTGATGTTTAGTTTGTCAGTTTTATAATTAAATGTGCATACCTGAACCAAAATATTTTCAAAAAATGTAACGGAATATAAGTTTGAACAATTTTGGAAAGATAAAATAACAATTAGCTTCCATAAATGAGTCTTGTTGTGTATACTGGTATCATCCTGTTTACATTATATATATGATATTATGCGTTAAAGGAGACATACAGAGCACAATGAATCTGCATTGTTCACATAGATTATATAGTGGGCCTTTAAAGAAGATAATACAAAAACTAAAATGTTACAAAAAACAAGCTGTAGTATGTTACATTACCTCAGATTTACAAATAGAGTTGAGAATTCCATCATCATTTTATAGTTTGCAAAGTAGGGTAATATTCCATAAGTCTGTAATAAAGACAGTAGATGACAATACATTAGATCCAGTCATACTACATACATCTGTGTGTAGGCGTCAAATTGTCTTCCTGTTCAGCCACATGCACATGGTCGCTTAGTAAACCTATAAGTTTAACCTGGTAAAACATCCCCATTGAATTTTCTGTTTATTTTTTATTCATATATTCACACTCTATCCTTGTCCTCAAAACCCCATTTGAGAAGGAAACCTGCATTAGAGAAGGAAGAAATTTTATTTCTTTCATACCTACAGGTGTAATACTGGCTGGTCCAGGGCAATACACTCATGTCGCCTGCGGCTGTATTGCATGTCTACCCATGCAATAAAGCCTCGTGACGTCACGGCGTCAACAAAATCTCTATTTCCTCGGTAAAATTTAAACGTTTTTTTCACAAATATGACTGGTTTTACTATAAAAGATGCACACGATGAAATTTGTGTTGAAAATATCACATAAAATTTCATGTATGGAAAATTGATTTCCAGTCGTGGATTTCTTCGAATTTATTTCAAAATGGCTGGATATTATAGTTGTAAAATTTCAATAAAACATCGAGGTATGAAAGAAAAATACTCTTTCATAAGTGGATATGAAGGATAGGGATATTCTACCCTCGGGATCACAAAATGTTGCAAAACCCTCGGCAAGCCTCGGGTTTTACTACATTTTGTGACCCTCGGGTAGAATATCCCTATCCTTCATATCCACATATGAACGAGTCTTATATTACGCAACAGTTTTGTATACATAGATGAAATATCATTTAAACAACTTTTCAAAGCATTAGTAAGACCACATTTAGAATACGCTGCAAGCGTCTGGAATCCATACAGAACAAAGGACATCGAATCTATAGAAAAAGTACAGCGGAGGGCAACCAAACTAATTCCAGGGCTTAGAGATCTACCCTACAGCGAGAGATTAAAGTGTCTAGGTTTACCTTCACTATCCTACCGGAGACTGAGGGGAGACATCATAAATGTATACAAGATAATGAACAATTTCCATGACGAAAGGGTTACCATTGCAATATTTGAGCATGATACCGCATCCCGGACGAGAGGCCATTCGCAAAAATTAAAGAAAAAACATTGCAAGTTAGATATACGGAAATATTCCTTTGAATTTAGAACTATCGATATATGGAACAGTTTGCCAGAAAATATCATAAACTCAACAACAATAAGAGATTTCGAGACAAGTCTAGACAAGCACTGGGCTAATTTGGAACTTAAATACAACCACTTGTGGAGCTATAAAATGGAACACGGACGTGCCAATTAACTAACTTCATTTAATAATTGATATCACTTAATTACTAATTGTACATCATGGATATTATTTCATTGTATTTCATTGTATGAGATATGGACATAGAGGCATGTTACTTGCCTGCGTCTATAAAATATCTTATCTTATCTTATCTTAACAGATATTCCGTTTTTGGTCAGCTGATTATTTTGTAAGGTGTTTTAAATCACTTAAACGCTTACAAATAAAGAGCAATAGCACTGAGCTTCTGCCTGAAGAAGATTACGTTTGTCAGATCATTAGAGCATTTTAACCGCTCGATTATATAATGAGCTTACTTCAAAGGATCATATCCATGGTGATTACCCATAATTCACTTCCCATATGTATGAAATAATGGCGGCCCCAAACTGAAGCTGTCAGTGTGTAGGATTGAATTTTGAAGATTGTCTTTTTTCTTATATTTTCATGTACGTGATACCTTAGAAGTGCTTTGCACTTCGTGCCAGAAAGGGCACGGAGGGCTGCGACTTTATAATAGGGATACCACAACTGAAAAGTGACATGCTTATAAATGTATGGAATCTCATGCCTACACGTGTAATATAGGTTGGTCTAGGGAAATAAACCCATGTCGCCTGAAGCTGTATTTCATGGCTACTCATGCAATAAAGCCTCGTGACGTCACAGCGTCAACAAAATTACTATTTTCTGGGTACAAATTCGGTACAACATTTTTTCAGATACTAGTCTGGGTTTACTCAAAAGGATGCAAACAACAGGATTTTCGTTGAAAATATCACGCAACTTCCTTGTATTTATGAAGAATTGATTTGCAGTTGCAGTTTTTTCCCAAATTTATTTCAAACTGGCGGAAAATCATAGTAGTAAAATTGCCTTCAAACGTTGAGGTATTAGAGAAAAGTACTCTTTCATACGTTGATATGAAATATAGGGATATTCTACAATCGGGACCATAAAACGTTAATCTAGCGGCTTCGGTTAGAATATTCACTATCCTTCATATCCACATATGAAGGAGTCTTATAGTCTAACACTGCCAACAATGCCATCATCCTCATTGTATTGTTAAAAAATGATTCAATCTTGTAACGAACTTTTTTATTCGTTTAAAAATTATATATGAGATATGCTCCGATTTTCCTCTATTCTAATTGGTTAGTACATGGTCACGTGGAGTCGCATACATTTGTATGTAGCATAACAACTCTTTGTTTCTATTTTTAGAAGCATCGAGTCAATATACCTTCAATGACGTCATAACCAAAACGTTACGTTCTTCAGGATGACGTTATATGACCATCAGTCATCTTGTTATTAATATAAACATCATATAGTTATTTTGACATTAGTGAAAGGAACTACATATCTGTTATACCGCCTTGGTAAAATGTAAAATAATGACCATTAGCGATGACGTACCAAGGCGGTATATAACACCATATGGACCTCAAAAAGGGTCAATAATTGATAATTATAGATCCATACAGCCTATGCTACAGGTATTGCAAACTACACATATGTATCAATCTGTATCTGTTTGAATCTATGTATTTATCATTTAATTGTTTTTATTTTATTTTCTTCTTACTGTTATCACAAAAACCTTTAGATAGGAAAATGGTATACTTACAAATACATAATAGCTTGCGCAAATAGTGGCAGCGTGGTGAAAATAATACAGGACTGTTTCCATGTTTTGTTCATAGTCCATCAACATAGCAGCTGCGTCTGTATAAAACATAGACACGCACAGTCCATTTCGTAAGTGACAGTCTAAACTCTAATAATATTATAGCCTGGTTGATAGGGCACTTTTTACTATCAAGGCCTGGTTGATAGTGCATAATTGCCTCATATTATTGTCATGGGATGGAAAAGTGCACGAGCAGAAGGCACATTGAGGCATAATTACATGTACCCGCATAGTGTCCGATCTAAAGATCCACGGAGGCAAAATTACCCCCATAGTGCATGAGCTAAAATTCCATGGGGGCATCATTACCCCATAGTGCCCGAGCTAAAGGTCTACGGAGGCATCATTACTCCCATATTGCCCGAGCTAAAGGTACATGGAGGCATCATTGCCCCATAGTGCCCGAGCAAGGTCCAAGGCTGCATCACTGCTTCCATAGTGCTCGAGCTAAAGGTCCACGGAGGCATCATTACCCCCATAGTGCCCGAGCAGAAGGCCCCGAGCTAAAGATCCACGGAGGCACAATTACTCAATCTAATTAAAATTAGACTTGTAATTCCGGTCCACGACGATACTCTACGTTACGCTCCAATACAAGGGTTAGGGTTAGGGTTAGGGTTAGCGTAATGTAGAGTATCGTAGTGTAGTGGAATTACAAGTCTAATTTTAATTCGATTGCACAATTACCCCCATAGTGCCGAGCTAAAGGTCCAAAGGAGGCATCATTACCCCTAAAGTGCCCGAGCTAAAGGTCCACTGAGGAATCATTGCCCCCATAGTGCCAGAGCTAAAGTTCAAGGGAGGCACAATTATCCCATAGTGCCCGAGCTAAAGGTCCAGGGAGGCATCTTTACCCCATAGTGCCCGAGCTAAAGGTCCAAGGAGGCATCATTGCCCCCATAGTGCCCGAGCTAAAGGTCCAAGGAGGCATAATTGCCCCCATAGTGCAAGTTAAAGGCCCACGGAGGCATAATTACCTCCATAGTGCCCGAGTTGAAGGCCCACGGAGGCATAGTTTCCCACATAGTGCCTGAACTGAAGGCCTAAGGAGGAATAATTATCCCGATAGTGCATGAGCAGAAGGCCAACGGAGGCATCATTACCCCATAGTGCCCGAGCAGTAGGCCCACGGAGTTATAATTAACCCGATAGTGCCGGAGCAGAAGGTGCAAGGAGGAAAGCCCACGGAGGCATCATTACCCCCATAGTGCCCGAGCTGAAGTCTCACGGGGCATCATTACCCTTATAATGGCCGAGCAGAAGACCCACGCAGGCACAATTACCCCATAATGCAAGAGCAAAAGGTCCATTGAGGCATTATTACCCCCATTGTGCCCGAGCTAAAGATACATAGAGGCAGATTTACCCCATCGTGCCCGAGCTTAAGGTCCACGGGGGCATCATTACCCCAAAGTGCCCGAGCAAAAGGTCCACAGAGACATCATTACCCCCAAAGTGCCCGAGCTAAAGGTCCACAGTGGCATCATTACCCCCATAGTGCCCGAGCTTAAGATTCACATAGGCGCAATTACCCCCATAGTGCCCGAGTTTAAGGTCCACGGTGGCATCATTGCCCCATAGTGCCCGAGCTTAAGATCCATAGAGGCACAATTACCCCCATAGTGCCCGAGTTTAAGGTCCATGGAGGCACAATAACCCCCATAGTGCTCGAGCTAAAGGTCCACGGAGGCATCATTGCCCCCATAGTGCCCGAGCAAAAGATCCACAGAGGCACAATTACATCCATAGTGCCCTAGTTTAAGGTCCACGGAGGCACAATTACCCCCAGGAGGCACAATTACCCCCATAGTGCCCGAGCTAAAGAACCATAGAGGCACAATTACCCCCACAGTGCCCGAGTTTAAGGTCCATGGAGGCACAATTACCCCCATAGTGCTCGAGCTAAAGGTCCACGGTGGCATCATTGCTCCATAGTGCCCAAGCTAAAGTTCAAGGGAGGCACAATTATCCCATTGTGCCCGAGCTAAAGGTCCACGGAGGCATCTTTACCCCATAGTGCCCGAGCTAAAGGTCCAAGGAGGCATCATTGCCCCCATAATGCAAGTTAAAGGCCCATGGAGGCATAATTACCTCCATAGTGCCCGAGTTGAAGGCCCACGGAGGCATAATTTCCCACATAGTACCTGAACTGAAGGCCAACGGAGGCACCATTACCCCATAGTGCCCGAGCAGTAGGCCCACGGAGTCTTAATTAACCCGATAGTGCCGGAGCAGAAGGTGCAAGGAGGAAAGCCCACGGAGGCATCATTACCCCCATAGTGCCCGAGCTGAAGTCTCACGGGGCATCATTACCCCTATAATGGCCGAGCAGAAGACCCACGCAGGCACAATTACCCCATAATGCAAGAGCAAAATGTCCATTGAGGCATTGTTACCCCCATTGTGCCCGAGCTAAAGATATATATAGGCAGATTTACCCCATCGTGCCCGAGTTTAAGGTCCACGGGGGCTTCATTACCCCAAAGTGCCCGAGCAAAAGGTCCACAGAGACATCATTACCCCCAAAGTGCCCGAGCTAAAGGTCCACAGTGGCATCATTACCCCCATAGTGCCCGAGCTAAAGATCCACATAGGCACAATTACCCCCATAGTGCCCGAGTTTAAGGTCCACGGTGGCATCATTGCCCCATAGTGCTCGAGCTAAAGATCCATAGAGGCACAATTACCCCCATAGTGCCCGAGTTTAAGGTCCATGGAGGCACAATAACCCCCATAGTGCTCGAGCTAAAGGTCCACGGAGGCATCATTGCCCCCATAGTGCCCGAGCAAAAGATCCACAGAGGCACAATTACATCCATAGTGCCCTAGTTTAAGGTCCACGGAGGCACAATTACCCCCATAGTGCCCGAGCTAAAGATCCATAGAGGCACAATTACCCCCACAGTGCCCGAGTTTAAGGTCCATGGAGGCACAATTACCCCCATAGTGCTCGAGCTAAAGGTCCACGGTGGCATCATTGCCCCCATAGTGCCCGAGCTAAAGATCCATAGAGGCACAATCACCCCCATAGTGCCCGAGTTTAAGGTCCATGGAGGGACAATTACCCCCATAGTGCTCGAGCTAAAGGTCCACGGAGGCATCATTGCCCCCATAGTGCCCGAGCAAAAGATCCACAGAGGCACAATTACATCCATAGTGCCCGAATTAAGGTCCACGGAGAAACAATTACCCCATAGTGCCTGAGTTTAAGGTTCACGGTGGCATCATTGCCCCCATAGTGCCCGAGCTAAAGATCCATAGAGGCACAATTACCCCCAAAGTGCCCGAGTTAAAGGTCCAAGGTGGCATCATTACCCCCATAGTGCCAGAGCTAAAGATCCACAGAGGCACAACTACTCCCATAGTGCCCGAGTTTAAGGTCCACGGTGGCATCATTGCCCCATAGTGCCCGAACCAAATGATCCATAGAGGCACAATTACCCCCATAGTGCCTGAGTTTAAGGTCTACGGAGGCACAATTTCCCCAATAGTGCCCGACTTAAAGATCCATTGAGGCACAATTATCCCCAGAGTGCCCGAATTTAAGATCCACGGAGGCACAATTACCCCCATAGTGACCGAGCTCAAGGTCCACGGTGGCATCATTGCCCCCATAGTGCCCGAGCTGAAGATCCATAAAGGCACAATTACCCCCATAGTGTCCGAGTTTAAGGTCCACGGAGGCATCATAACCCCATAGTGCCTGAGCTAAAGGTCCAAGAAGTCATCATTGCATCAATAGTGCCCGAGCTAAAGATCCACGGAGAAATATTATCCCGATATTGCCGGAGCAGAAGGTCCATGGAGGCCTAATTACTCCGATAGTTTCGAAGCAGAAGGCCCACGGAGGAATAATAACCCCCATAGTGCCCGAGCTTTAGGCCCGCGGAGACATCATTACCCTCATAGTGCCTGAGCAAAAGGCCTACGGAGGCATCATTACCCCAATTGTGCCCGAGCAGAAGGCCCACAGAGGCATAATTATCCCGTAAGTGCCGGAGCAGAATTCCCACGGAGGCATTATTACTCCAATAGTGCCTGAGCAGAAGGCCCACGGAGGCATCATCACCCTTTAAGTGCTCGACCTGAAGACCCAAGGAGGCATCATTATTCCCATAGTGCCCGGACTTAAGGCCCACGGAGGCATCACTACCCCCAAAGTAGCCGAGCAGAAGGCCCACAGAGGCATAATTATCCCGTTAGTGCCGGAGCAGAATTCCCACGGATGCATTATTACTCCTATAGTGCCTGAGCAGAAGGCCCACGGAGGCATCATCACCCTTTAAGTGCTCGACCTGAAGGCCCAAGGAGGCATCATTATTCCCATAGTGCCAGGGCTTAAGGCCCAAGGAGGCATTACTACCCCCCAAAGTGGCCGAGCAAAAGGCCCTTGGATGCAACACTACTCCCGTAGTGTCCGAGTAGAAGGCCCACGAAGACATAATTACTCCGATAATGCCTGAGTAGAAGGCCTAAGGAGGCATCATTACAACCCTGAGTGCTCAAGCAGAAGGCCCACGGAGTCATCACTACCCCTATAGTGGCCGAGCAGAAGGCCCAAGGAGGCATCATTACCCCAAAGTGGCCGAGCGGAAGGCCCACGGAGGCATCATTACCCAATAGTGGCCGAGCAGAAGACCCACGGAGGCATCATTACCCCATAGTGGCCGAGCAGAAGACCCACGGTGGCATCAATTACCCAATAGTGGCCGAGCAGAAGACCCACGGTGGCATCATTATCCAACAGTGGCCGAGTAGAAGGCCCACGGAGGCATCATTACCGTATAGTGGCCGAATAGAAGGCCCACGGAGTCATCATTACCCAATAGTGGCCGAGTAGAAGGCCCACGGAGTCATCATTACCCAATAGTGGCCGAGCAGAAGGCCCACGGAGTCATCATTATCCCATAGTGGCCGAGCAGAAGGCCCACGGAGGCATCATTACCCAATGGCTGAGCAGAAGGCCCACGGAGGCATCACTACACCTGAAGTGGCCGAGCAGAAGGCCCATGGAGGCATCATTACCCCATAGTGGCCGAGCAGAAGGCCCACGGAGTCATCATTACCCAATAGTGGCGGAGCAGAAGGCCCACGGAGGCATCACTACACCTAATAAAGTGGCCGAGCAGAAGGCCCACGGAGGCCTTATTACCCAATAGTGGCCGAGAAGAAGACCCACAGAGGCATCTATACCCCTAAAGTGGCCGAGCAGAAGGCCCACGGAGGCATCATTACCCAATAGTGGCCGAGCAAAAGACCCACGGAGGCATCTATACGCCTTAAGTGCCCGAGCAGAAGGCCCATGGAGGCATCATTACCCCATAGTGGCCGAGCAGAAGGCCCACGGAGTCATCATTACTTCTATAGTAGCCGAGCAGAAGGCCCATGGAGGCATCATTACCCAATAGTGGCCGAGCAGAAGGCCCACGGAGGCACCATTACCCCATAGTGTCCGAGCAGAAGGCCCACGGAGGCATCATTACCCCATAGTGGCCGAGCAGAAAGCCCACGGAGGCATCATTACCCAATAGTGGCCGAGCAGAAGACCCACGGAGGCATCACTACTCCTAAAGTGCCCGAGCAGAAGGCCCACGGAGGCATCATTACCCAATAGTGGCCGGGCAGAAGGCCCAAGGAGGCATCATTACCGTATAGTGGCCGAGTAGAAGGCCCACTGAGTCATCATTACCCAATAGTGGCCGAGTAGAAGGCCCACGGAGTCATCATTACCCAAAAGTGGCCGAGTAGAAGGCCCACAGAGGCCTTATTACCCAATAGTGGCAGAGCAGAAGGCCCACGGAGGCCTTATTATCCAATAGTGGCCGAGTTGAAGGCCTGCGGAGTCATCATTACCCAATAGTGGCCGAGCAGAAGGCCCATGGAGCCATCATTACCCCCTTGCATGTCTGTTATGAAAATCATTAATGTTATTATTGTATAATCTCACCTGCTAAAAAATACCCTGTTGCAATCGCGCCACAGATTCTTATCGCTGAACGGTCACTCCTAGATAGACAAAACATTACGGGAAATTGTGAACGCAGATTGTTAAAAATCATTTACAAAGTTATGTCCTTGTATATCAACGGCTCATAGACAATTAAATATTTTAGAAAACGTAATCATCTGTTCAGTAGCGGAAGAAAACTGGTTTAACAAGATAATACTGTGTACCACTACAATTTAAATGCCTAGTTGTCGATTTGTTAAAATGATCTAATTGCTCATTTGGTATATTTACTTATACATTATTTTATCTTGTAGAGGAAAGACGCAGTATTACTTAATTTACTGTGACTAATAAGAAATAGACTTGATCAAATTGGTGTTAATTAGTTAAATAAAAAAAGACCGAGATGGTAATATTTTATCGCTGATACCAATCAGCTGTATTTTAGACTTTTTGCTAAAATAAGAATATCATATATTTATTTCTGATTTCTGTTGTCCCTGATTTTCATATTATTAAAATGATACTAGTATCGTTGTGCTTACTCAAACACGACTTGCACTAAACTATGATTGTAACAAAGTTAGAGAGTTTACATCATACGATTTGTTGTACAGTAATTACCAAACGGGATCTTGGATGATGACGTCATCAAACAACAAGGTGTACAGACATAAGGTACTGATAACGACACAATGAACACATGACGTCATTCTGAAAGTAAACAAAACATGCATATATATTGTCTTGTGTGAAATGACATACACGTTCCTTATTTTTCCATTCTGTTTTTATCGAACTAATTATGTATTTAATCAGCTCATACAAAATCCGAAATTATATCGAACTCTGTATATTGGAGGTTCATTCATAGTACACGGAGTTACATTGTGTATCATATTCCCCCCTCTACATAGATACATTTCCATGGTCAGTATTGACTTTAAAACGCTACATGCTTACATCAATTCTCAAATTATATACTCAAGCCAACCCAAGTTCAAGGTGAATTAACACCTTACGATTCATCAATTGACTCATAGTATCATAAAATGTGAAAAAAGAACATAGTTACTTAGGTACATTTACGATGAATCGATTAATCATCGAAGTTGGAAAAAAATGGCATAATTTCATGCATTAAACCAAAATGAGTTTTCGACTGTAGTTTTTCATTTCATCACTTTGTGTAAAAAAATTACCGATATATTTTATGTACACATAATTGTAATTTAATGACTTTTAATTTTTACCAAATTCCATTAACTTACATTGATATACCATGAAATCGGTTTGTGTCTTATTTATACTGAACTATACCAACAGTGGTAACCAGGTGTCCTGGAACACTTCCTTAATACTGATGACCGTTATACAGACAACACCTACAAACCATTGGAAGGTTTTATCTGAACACAAATATTGTTAACTTGCAATGTCAGCTTTGATAATGATTGTAATATAAGTCTAGGAAACTTACCTTAAATTCCAATCATTTTGTTGAACTCCAGAGAGAGATGTATAGGACTCCGAAATATGTGGAGATATTCTGGGAAATACTTTTTTGTACAGGAACATCACAACACCAAACGACAGTATAGTCACGGGGTGATATATGTAGGTGAATTGGTTAACCATTCTGTAGTCGACATCTTCCATGGCTTTACTCTTTGTGGATATGTGTTTAATGTAAAACATGTATAACAAACGATCGAATCTTTCCAGTCTAAAATTATTAATAATGATTAATGATTATATACAAATTTTATCATTTAGATCACAAGCGATAATGTTATTTATAAATCCTTTCATTCTTATAATTATGCAAAATCCATATCCATATCCCCACATCGTTACATAATACCTAACCAGATTGAAACAATCGGTATGTGCAATTTTATCTTTCAAAATGAAGCAAAAGTTATTTATAAACCAAAGTGATAAACTTGGTATGGTAAATTATTTACCTGATTTAGGCGACTTGATCTTTTGTCGTTAGGTATAGTTGTCATAGATACATTTGTATGTTATAACAGAATACGAATTGGGATGTTCATCATTCACTTAATTGTCGAGGACGCAATCTGTGTCCTTTAGATAGGATTAAATTACACTATCTCAGGTTTGATCTTTATTGTCACAATCACCTAATGCATCCACCCGTGGACATAAACATATGATAATGTTTACAATAGTAAATATACATCAATTATTACACAATTGGACATAAACGTATGATAATGTTTACAATAGTAAATATACATCAATTGTTACACATATATTATTAGGCATTGAAGTAATCCTAACCGTGTAGATCAATTAGATTGTCGGTATTTCAACTACTTTGCTAAACCGCTCGCCGACGGCACTTAATAACTGTCTGATGGTTATATAAATAAACATTCAATATTCTTTACATTAATTAGACAAATTTCGTGAGTCTATATCTACATATTCTAAATTTAACTACTGGCTATTTTTTAAATTTTGTTTCAATGTTTCAAAATGATATTTTTTTTTAATAAAACTCATATTTTTAGATTGTATCTGTGTGCAATCATGGTTGAGCTTCCGTTTTATCAAATTATGGTTCTTTGTTCTTGCAATTGCATGATCATAGAAGGTGACGACAGGACGCAGGGTATACCTCACAGGGTCGAGATCTCAGGGCCAAAAAAGAAGCGGTGTCAAAGGAGACTTTGGAAGAAGAAAGTTATTAGGAAAGAAGAGAAAAAATAAGATCCTAATAACTATTAGGCACAATAAGAGATACGAATTTACGATTCAAACGCCAAATGGCACGTTGTCGGAAAACTCTAAGGAATGATGATCTGGCTAAGGTCGCAATGGTGAACATCGCTATAGGTTGATAGCATACTAGGTCATGTTATATTTGTAGTACATGTTATATTTGAAATCAAATGGACCTCCAACCGGCAGTCTCTCGATGAATTTATTGAACATGCCAACACATTCCACAATACCATCAAATTCACTGCCGATATATCATCAGATACCAATATACTTTCAGACACTAGATCCACCTTAGTTGAAGGGGCCATTAGTACTGACTTGTATTCCAAACCTACTGATTCTCATCTATACCTCCGTCCGACCAGTTGTCATCCCTCGCATACCACCAGAAGCATCCCCTATTCACAAGCTTTACGAATCCGTCGTATAGTGTCCGACAATACCACCTTCGAAACCTGCGAAGAGATGAAATGCCACCTTCTCTCTCTCTAGAGGATACAAATCACATCTGATCGACCAAGAAATCGACAAGGTCCGCGCCCTAGATAGAGCCCATCTCCTCATAAACCAAACCAGAATTGCCACTCAACGTGTTCCCTGTGTGGTTACATTCCATTCTAACTTAACACATCTGCCTTCAATCCTTAGGAACAACTGGAAAATCATTGAGTCATCAACAAAACTTATGCAGACCAAAAAATGTAAAAGACCTTGTAGTGAGCAGCAAACTTCCTCCTCTTTCTCCTGATGCACAAACGGGTTCATTCTAGATTCCAGACATGCAACAATAAACGGTACATGATGTGTCCATACACAGCATCCACAGATATATTTGAATGTGCTATCAACAACAGAGCATACAACATCCGACAGAACCTGACGTGCAAATCCAGCAATGTCATCTACCTCCTCTAGTGTAGGAAATGCACAATGCAACATACCTTGGGGAAACCGGTGGTCCACTCGACGTCAGAATCAACAATCACCGCTGGTCTATCAAACAGAACAAACTTGATTATCCGGTTGCCAGACATTTCAACTTGCCCATCCATAGTTGAAAAGATATGCAGGTGATTGCAATTGAGCACTGTTCCTACTGGACACAAACCAAACGTCGATCGAGAGAGAGATTCTGGATTACCTATCTACAGACCCGCTATCCCAAAGGCATTAACGAACGTTAAATATACAAATTGATATCAATTGGTCACTTGCTTTTCAATTAATTATCCCTACTTCCAGCATTTCCCGTTCTGTTCTACGCGTTTTTGATCCTCTACATATGCTGCCCAGCAAAAGGCGACTAAATTTGGAACGTTGCTTCTTTGCCAACACATCGATGAGATAGGCGACTAAATTTGCATCCTATATCAATGAGCACTATAAATCAATTTCGCCACACATTTGACGTCACACGTGGCACGCTTTCCAGTAATCGCTCATACTTTTAGCGTTCTGCCGAACAGCATGGATACATTTTTGTAGATTCGGCCTTCGGCTGCTACTTGCCGAAGGGTAAATTGTGCTCCATTGTGCTATATAGTTTAATATTTGTCTACTTTTTCCCGCATTACTGTTCGTATCATATTATGTAATCGTGTTCGTTTTATATGTCTTGATAAAGGGGCAGATCGCCTCTAAAATTTGACAATTTTGTTTTGTCCACACGGTTGGAATTACTTCCTTGTCCCATGTTATATTTGTACAAACCCAACCAGTTAAGTCGCCCATTAACCATTCTCCTCACGTTCTCTCTTTCGTCAAAGTCATATATTCAAAATGCACACTGTACTCAGTCACATTATTCCTGCTGTCGGGAAAATAACTTCGAGAAGCTGAAGGATTATTTCGACAGAATCAAACGTCGTTAATATAGTATATTGTAGCTACTTTATTTAATAACACAGTTTGCGATTCTTCTTTTTTATTATTCTTTGAACCTCATTTAGTTATTATTACACATGTATTGATAACCATTAGTATATATGATACAATGCAAGTTAAAAGGCACTCGACTGAGGTTTCCATATGTATTCATTGTTCACATGATAGTAAAGATCCTACCAAATATTGACACTGAAGAACTATGAATATAATTTATGTAAATCCTAATTTTACAAGATAAAATGAGTATATATTCGCAGTCCGTAGTTAACATTTTATGGTCTCTACGTTTTGCAAAAAATACCATTTGTTCGTGGAAAACGAATATTCATTGTTGGCATGGTTCATGGTAACATATATATCGGAGTCCAAAGATTTCATGAAAATAAGAATTGTCTCCCTTAATATAATTTATAAACAATTCTTGAAACTGTCTAAAAAACATTTTTACGAAAAAATGTAAAGTTATCGCTTATACTACCAGGCTGTTCGAACCCTTAATTAGCACAACCAAATTTGTTATTAAAAATATCTGCCGCCATTAACAGAAAAGACGACACCGTTATTGTGGATCGAAAACACGGGTAATAAATTGAGATCACAGAGAATACATAAAAAGGACAGGATCACGGAACATTATATTTCGTTAATTAAGCCACGTCACTTTAGGAGCCACCTCGCTTAGCTTAGAGTCTGTTGTCTCCTTTTACGGTTTGATTCTGGGCGAGACACTAATTTGCCAGGGAGCTGCGAAAATATCTCATTTTCCTTGTGATTGTCCGGTCTATAGCAATATCAGACTTGATCTGTTCGAAATAGCAGCGAACTGTTCTAGTATTTTTTATGACCTCACTTCAATTTTTATAATCTAAAACAATTTATCAAATATTAAAACAAAGAAGACTTATTTTACGAATTTACTTGTACATATATATTATCAATGGCGTTATATTTTTACGATGCGTGAAACTAAAATAATAGATTTCCAATTTCAAAATATTTTATTGACAAAAAGATGTTAGTATCAATTGGATTAGACATCAGGCGTAGCCTATCTTAGTCTTCTCCCGATATTGGTGGTACAAACAAATAATTATATAAAACATATATACATAGTGAGGTTTATGAAAATAAGGGGAGGTAACTCCTAGATGAGGAATGACACAATTTTTGATCACATTTATTGTAACTTTATAAATTAACAGTTGATTTTCATTTTTAACCCAATATAATCACATAAAGTCCATATGTGTATAACACAATTAGCCATCAACTGATGGGCATCAAGAACCAATCTCACAAAATACACATTTACTTGATATGTGGAGTTACAACTATATTTGTAATTACTAGTTTTTATCCATAATTAGTTTCTTAGGAGTTACCTTACCTAAATATTTGATGATTTTAAAATAACACAAGTAAAGTAGAAGAATGATAATCATATTAACATATTAACAGAGAGACAATTCAAAAAATAAGTTTGGATAAGTCTCATCAGGCTGCCCATAGTACAAATATTTTGTTAGTTGCTAACTGTACCAAGGTGGATCTCCAGGGATGAAGGATTATAGGTACATGTACATATGAACAATAACGTATAATGTATGAGACCTACCATTACTATGATCTACATGTACAAGGCTACATATACCAGAATAATAAATGTTTTATTTATACAAATAAATCAAACTTTAAATCTCTTTGATTGAGCTATATAATTAGACATATGAGTTAATTTTATTTCTATTTTCAGTATCATTACAATCTGCACATCCCTGTACCAGGACATTTATACTCATATGGTTAGGATGATGATGATTCAGATGTTGTTCCAGCGTCAAACGCTGGTTTTGATATAGATTACCTTCAAGGAAATAGTGATATGCAGTTTCAAAAGATTGATAACATTCACACATTGGGGATTCTATAAGGTGATCCATGAATCGGTCACATTTTAAATTACTTGCACTATTTCGTAAGTGGCATAAAAATGATATTTACATTCCGATTACCGAAGTATTTAAACACATCAGTTATGTCAGTTTAAATTTGGTTATTTTTATTTAGAATTTTCTTTAGTTGTGTGGATGATTCAATATTATGGATTTCATCAGCTATCTTATTCATTTCATTTAACATTGTTGGAAAAAAAACTTTCACAATAACTTACTGTGCGACATAAGGGAGGATCAAATAATCTGTTTTTGCGAAGAGAATACCCATAGAGAGTCTCATCATGTATAAAAGGTTCAATAATATCTCTTAGATAATCCGGTGTTTCATTATTCGGTACATTAAAATGACTTTATGTTAATATCTTCTGTATTCTAATGTTTCCCACCCTAATTCTTTGTATACTTTATCATGTGATGTGCCTTTACGTAGGCCTGTTATTAATCTTGCAACCTCTAGTTGTATTGATTCTAACATATTTTTTGAGCTCGTGTACAATTATCCCAGGCAATATATGCATATTCAATTACTTCTTATATAAAATAAGATATATATATATAAATTATATATATATAAGTTTGTTTGTTTTATTAATTAACGTCCTATTAACAGCTATGGTCATGTGAGGACGGCCTCCCATGTATGCGGTGTGTTGCGTGTATGTTGTGCGAGGTGCGTGTTTTGGGAGACTGCGGTGAATTCATGTTATGTTTTCTTGTATAGTGGAACTGTTGCCCTTTTTATAGTGCTATATCACTGAAGCATGCCGCCGAAGACCCCAAGCAACACCCCACCCGGCCACATTATACTGACAACGGGCGAACCAGTCGTCCCACTCCCCGTTTGCTGAGCGCTAAGCAGGAGCAGAAACTGCCACTTTTATAGACTGGGTGTGTCTCGGCCAGGGGACAGAACCTAGAGCCTTCCTCACAGGGGCGAACGCTCAACGCAAGGCCAAAAGTGAGGCGGTGCCAAGGAAGGCATTAGGAAAGAAAAAGTCAGTTAGGAAGAAAAGAAAAGATAAGATCCTAAATTTAGTCGCCTTTTACGATCATGCAATGGGGGCAGCTGGTACAATTCTGTCCATGTGATGGTTTCCATATACATAAAAAGAAAACACAACTATAAAACAGTTTTTTCATCCCTAGCGCTTTCTCGGCTCATGCCGGTCTTCAGGGATTTGAATTCTTTTATTTGTAAAACATGACGTCATAGTACAATGACGTCATAGTAAGATTACGTTATGACATGCTACATAAAGATATTGTGAATGGTTTTGGAAGAAACTAACAAAAACATGAGGACAAAATAAAAACTAATATGAAGTTCCTTTGTCCCGTTCTGAATTTAGCACAGGTTTCATAAGTTGAATGAAATACATTTCTTTATTTTCTCTTTTTAAAAGATCTGAATTAGACATTTGATATATTGGTAAGATAAAAAGTTATCATTAGCACACATATGAAAATGTTCGTTTACTGTTAAATATCTGAGATGGTCTGTTTTGGTTTGTTGTCGGTGTAATGTAACTCTCTTTCTCAATTCCATTCCTGTCTGACCAATACAAAAATCTGAGCAATTGCTACAAATAAGTGCGTATATGACATTTTTGGATGTACAATTCATATTAGTTTTAATTTTGAAATTAAAACCATTTTTGAATGTATAATTTTTACACTCTATAATAATATCACATGTTTTGCAACGCTTTTGCATACATTTAGTGACAGAAGTATCTTGAATTTTCGAATCAAATTTTGACGCACATAAAATACGTTTAAGGTTCCTAGGTTGATGCTTGCAATTCAGTATTTTCTTGTTAGATAAAATCAATTTCATTCTGTCGCTATTTTTCATGTAATCTTCACAACCTTTTACAATTGGAAAAACATTGTAGTTGTTTGGATTAAAAGTACTGACAAAAGGTATTATATTGCTTTTGGATTCCACTTTATTCGGTTTCCTTACATGAATAGGTCCTTCTTTTTTTGCTCTTTCAACTCCATAATCTATAACTTCTTGTGGATAATGCTGTTTGCGCAGATAAAAAAACTAAGTTATATAAGCGTTTAGCTAAAATAGTTTTATCACTTACGATTGTGATTAGACGGGACGCTAAATTAAAGGGGATGATTAGCTTTACATGCCTTGCATGATTTGAATAAAAATCAAGATAGTTATGCGAATCCGTCGGCTTACAATACAATTCAGTAGTGATTTCACCATTTTTAATATGTACAGATATATCCAAAAACGGTAGTTTTACTGTACTAGAATCAATTGTGTACTGTATATCAGGATGTAGCTTATTAAGTTCTTGAAATAATGTATTTACATCTTTATCTGATTGCCAGATTATAAAACAATCGTCTAAAATCTTATGAAAATTCCTTCTTAAATAATCAGCTTGTTCATTGTCTATTTTCCCGATGTTTCTGTAAAGCATTTCCTCTAGGTAACCAAGAACCAAAGTAGCATACGTAGGGGCAACCTTTGTCCCCATCGCTGTACCTTTACATTGCCGATAATATGAATTATCAAAATAAAACACATTTCTATTCAAAACTATTTTCAAAGCTTCCAAAATAAAGTTTTTACTTACTCGATTGTGAATTAAAGCAGGGTGTTTTTCTAGCCAAAAATTGACTGCTTTTAAACCAAGTTCGGTAGGAATGTTTGTATATAAACAAACCACATCAAACGAAATCAATTTGCTACCTGGTACAACCTTTTTTGGTAACCTTGTTAAAAAGTCAAAATCGTCTTTAACAAAACTCGGTACTGTAGGACAAAGTGGTTTTAAAATGATATCTAAAATATGACTTAGACGTTGTGTAACGCTATTAGATTTACCGACTATAGGTCTGAATTTTAAGTCAGTTGGACAATGTATAGTAATATACTCAGAGTTTTGTTCTTTTATAGCATTAGCAATTTGACTGCTTTTATTTGACAAGTTTACAATTTGTTTAAAAGTCATCTCATCCTGATTAGGGAAAAGTTATCCAACGAAGAATTTTATAACGAATGTAATTGTGAACAGGATGATATGACTTTTAAACATATTCAGGACTTTTAAACAAATTGTATTAAGTAAACTTAGTTAACAGAGAAGGCGGTGAACTTCTTAAAGAGGAAATAGATTACTTCACAAATTTTTCATTTAAAACTAGTTACTTTTATGGTTTACCGAAGATTCATAAAAGCAGTCAAATTGCTAATGCTATAAAAGAACAAAACTCTGAGTATATTACTATACATTGTCCAACTGACTTAAAATTCAGACCTATAGTCGGTGGATCTAATAGCGTTACACAACGTCTAAGTCATTTTTTAGATATCATTTTAAAACCACTTTGTCCTACAGTACCGAATTTTGTTAAAACGATTTTGACTTTTTAACAAGGTTACCAAAAAAGGTTGTACCAGGTAGCAAATTGATTTCGTTTGATGTGGTTAGTTTATATCAAACATTCCTACCGAACTTGGTTTAAAAGCAGTCAATTTTTGGCTAGAAAAACACCCTGCTTTAATTTACAATCGAGTAAGTAAAAACTTTATTTTGGAAGCTTTGAAAATAGTTTTGAATAGAAATGTGTTTCATTTTGATAATTCATATTATCGGCAATGTAAAGGTACAGCGATGGGGACAAAGGTTGCCCCTTCGTATGCTACTTTGGTTCTTGGTTACCTAGAGGAAATGCTTTACAGAAACATCGGGAAAATAGACAATGAACAAGCTGATTATTTAAGAAGGAATTTCATCAGATTTTTAGACGATTGTTTTATAATCTAGCAATCAGATAAAGATATAAATACATTATTTCAAGAACTTAATAAGCTACATCCTGATATACAGTACACAATGGATTCTAGTACAGTAAAACTACCGTTTTTGGATATATCTGTACATATTAAAAATGGTGAAATCACTACTGACTTGTATTGTAAGCCGACGGATTCGCATAACTATCTTGATTTTTATTCAAATCATGCAAGGCATGTAAAGCTAAATATCCCCTTTAATTTAGCGTCCCGTCTAATCACAATCGTAAGTGATAAAACTATTTTAGCTAAACGCTCAGATAACTTAGTTTTTTTATCTGCGCAAACAGCATTATCCACAAGAAGTTGTAGATTATGGAGTTGAAAGAGCAAAAAAAAGAAGGAACTATTCATGTAAGGAAACCGAATAAAGTGGAATCCAAAAGCAATATAATACCTTTTGTCAGTACTTTTAATCCAAACAACTACAATATTTTTCCAATTGTAAAAGGTTGTGAAGATTACATGAAAAATAGCGACAGAATGAAATTGATTTTATCTAACAAGAAAATAATAAATTGCAAGCGTCAACCTAAGAACCTTAAACGTATTTTATGTGCGTCAAAATTTGATTCGAAAATTCAAGATACTTCTGTCACTAAATGTATGCAAAAGCGTTGCAAAACATGTGATATTATTATAGAGTGTAAAAATTATACATTCAAAAATGGTTTTAATTTCAAAATTAAAACTAATATGAATTGTACATCCAAAAATGTCATATACGCACTTATTTGTAGCAAATGCTCAGATTTTTATATTTGTCAGACAGGAATGGAATTGAGAAAGAGAGTTACATTACACCGACAACAGACCATCTCAGATATTTAACAGTAAACGAACATTGTCATATGTGTGCTAATGATAACTTTTTTATTTTACCAATATATCAAATGTCTAATTCAGATCTTTTAAAAAGAGAAAATAAAGAAATGTATTTTATTCAACTTATGAAACCTGTGTTAAATTCAGAACGGGACAAAGGAACTTCAGATTAGTTTTTATTTTGTCCTCATGTTTTTGTTACTTTCTTCCAGAACCATTCACAATATCTTTATGTAGCATGTCATGACGTAATCTTACTATGACGTCATGTTTTACAAATAAAAGAATTCAAACCCCTGAAGACCGGCATGAGCCGAGAAAGCGCTAGGGATGAAAAAACTGTTTTATAGTTGTGTTTTCTTTTTATGTATTATATATATATATATAGTATTTAGTGATTTCCTATCAATTTTGTTCGTAAGCAGTCTTGATATATTTAGTCTTTTAAAAGCTTTATCATATACGTTTGAAATAGGTATATTCCATTTAGCATTATCACTAAGTGAAAGACCAAGGTGTGTATGTGTTTTGTTTTCAGTAATAGGATTATTATAAAAGTGTATATCAGGATGATTGTTAACAGTTTTCCTGGAAAATATAAAAGACTCTGTTTTAGCAGGGATAGACTCTGTTTTAGCAGGGATAAATTAGAAATCAAAATATAGGAACAATTGTGTCATAAACTGATGATACCGTGGTCATTATCGTAAGTTATGTATAATACAACACTTATACATTACAATGTGTATTATGCAGTAAATATAACGTTTAACGTTATAGCATATCCTATCATATCAGGCCGATTGACGCATAAAATGTTTAAGTAAATTAACATTTGGAAAAAATATTTCGGAGTCATATCACCAATACTACTCGACACCTGATAGAAACTTAACTATAGGACAATTAAATGTCAATTATCACATAGAGCTCTAATTCTTATTGCGGAGAAAATACTTTTGATATCTCGCGATCATTGCTATGTTCTTGCTAATTTGAACTATGAAAATTGTGAGAATGTGTGAATTATTTAATATCCTTGAACCTAATTTCGCATTTCGCAAAACCGCTATCATTAGATATATTGTTTTTTGTCAAAAACGCGAAAATGTCAACACGCGAAAACAATCGGCTATATCTTCCATTTTATTCTATTCATTTTTGGCTTTTCTTCCTCCTTGTGAACCGAATAATACTATAGCATAACAATAACTATTGTGTCATCTACATTCTGGGTTTGAAGTTTATTACAAATCTCTAAGTTACGACCTTCAAACATTCACAGATTTTCTTCAATGATGCCATTACTAATTCAGAACATTTACATTCTGGTACATGTATGACATGAAATATTCGTATGTATTCCGGTGGTTAAAAGGTTCGAAATATTTAGTGTGTAGAAATATTCGTGGTTGAATAGTGATGAAAATAAAAAAAAGCTGTTGTTGTTTTTATCACAGCATCCATGAAAAACAAGCAATGTCTATACCCAACGAATATTTCATGTTACACATTATATATGACATGACATGAGTGGCCATCACGCATTGTTCTTGTCCGGTACATCGTCGTCAGATATGATACCTGAACAACGCCTACTGTAAACCAATGTCCGTAAGTGATAAAGCCCATAGAAACAAAGATGGGCCAAAGGCACTCCGACTAAGCCCAACCCCAGAGCCCAGAGCACTGTTGGCCATGGCACGCTCCAATCCAGGATAGGGTAGATTATATAGCCGGTGGTAAACTGGTAGATCAGTGTAAATCCGCCATAAAGGGCAACAAAAACGATTGGCTGGTAGAAATGTAACAGCCGAACGGGTTTGGCACAGAGAAAGAAGTTGATGAAGATAAAAACACTATTCATGGCATGTTTGTTGATGCTGGATGGGGTCGCATCTGAAAAAAAGGATAACAAATAGGATGCAAATAATGTATGTGGAATTTTATTTATCAGTTAAGCGTGTTTTGAAATGAATGTGTACTTTAAGAATGAATTTTCTATGCGCACCAAAAGTACGTATACAATTTATAGGACAATGTAATAAAACCATGACGCCAAATGAAAATAAGACTTCTGAAATATATTGATTCTTTTTGGACAACTATCTTTCTTTACTATAAATTTTTTTATCAATAACTTTTTGTAATTTAACTTTACAGAATTTTTAATGCAATGGACCCAATCTTCCCAGAAAACTTCTTAATAAATAGCGATAGAAGTTTTATTGCGTTCTCATCTTTGTGTTTTTGTTCATGTTGTTATAACTAGTAGTATGTTAAAATATGTATGATTCAGTCAGTATATTTACCTGCATCGAGAACAATGTAGTACACGAGAGTAACCAGTAGACCGATGGAGTTTTGTACGTTGAACAACAGCCAATTCACCATCAGGTACCATGGCATATTATCCCGTTCTCCTGCAAGAGTAGAAATACATTTAAACATTTATGGATATAAACAGCAAATTCGTGGTATCTATATCCCCCGCTTTCGTTAATCAAAGGCTCATGAAGTCCGCTAAAATAGGGTTCAATGAAAGTGCCAATCGTATTTGGCGAAGGCCCCGAGACATAAATCCAGTAATATTTCCGAATGTTATTGAACGAAAACAGACGAAAATATCTTTTTCGTTAATCAAAGGACCATACCTCAGCCAAAAAGGGTCCAATCAAAGTCCCGATCGCACTTGGCCAAGGCCCTTAGACATTTAACCATGGTTCCAATTATTTAACAGTTATTGAACAGAAACATCCAAAAATAGCGTTTTTCGTTAATCAAAGGGCCAATCAAATAGGGTTCAATTAAAGTTCCTATCGAAGTTATTTAAGTTATCCAAGTTATTGAACTTCATTGTCCATATTTTCTGATAATAAACATGCACATCAGATAGCTATTGACATATGTCATAGAATCGAAAAATAAGGACGTTTGATTACTTCTACCAGGACGGTATAACACTATGTGAACCTCAACAAAGATACATAAGTGATGAATTTACATTAATGCGTGATAATCAAGGGTTAATCAGTATATTTACAGTTTGTAATTAAGTTGTTTGAAACAATAATTCGCTAATCATTTCAATTAGCCTTTGGTATGTATCTCACGAATATAAAGTGATTACCAGAAATTCTTTCTATCCTATTATTCTGATATTATTTTATGGATGATTTTAAATTTTTCATTCATTTGATAATTTGGAGATAATTCACAAGCACGTGATACAACCTTTCTTAATGTTTGACTGACAGATTTGCACAACATTGGTGACGACGAAATCCCAGGTGGAGGCGATATGGAGCGTCAGGTATGCCCAGTTGGTAAGGAACACGAACCACATCGAGTTAGGTAGGTTGCCATCCTCCGCACTAAAGTATATTTCTAGTGCGATCCAGACAATCCGGTAAATCAACCAGATTGTGATCCATATCGGGTAAGTAATGGACGGTCCACACTGGAAATATTAACAAAGTGTACATAATATAAGGTATTGAGGAAGTAAAGAAAAGGTAAAACAAAAGTGTGTTGAATCAGCTTCAAGTCCGTTTTACAGTTTTGGTTTGCTAAAGTTTTAATAACCAGTATAAAAATTGTACATTTTCTAGGGTTGTTCTATTTCTAATGTGTTTGTGTCTGGTTTGGAGAACTGGTTTATTTTGCACTGCTTATCCTAAATAATGCAGGATATTTGTCTTTTTATTGCTATAATCCCTTTATTGTTGAGTCTGTTACCAGATCATGACGTGCCAACATAGAATTTTGTCGAACCAAGAGAGATTTTTTAATTAATTTATTTTTTCTTAATATTGGGGAAACGATGATGAAATCATACTTTAGTCGCCTTCAATGAGCACTGGATTGTGCTGCGGAAATATTTCTGGTGCAAAACGTATGGAGATAACCATACAGAACACCTTGTGAAAGATGGTTCATGATAACTACCGGTTGTTCTAATTGACAACACGTTCCAATAAATGTGTCTTATGTCCCATCAGACATTTTTCTATTTGTATCACTTCAGGCTCCTCGAGGATTAATTCGAACATCTAGTAAGTAATTGCTAGAACGAATAATAAAGGGACACACTATTGATTAATGAAGGCACTATAGATATCAATGCCAATGTAAATATATGTATATATAAATCAATGTGTTCATTAAAGTGTAACGGTTGACCTGCTTTTCTCTTCACACATATTTCTATTTCCTCTAATAAACACCATAATGTGTATTGTAAATAAATATGGACAAACGTATACAAAGTCATACATAATTAACAAACGTAGATCTAGTTGGAGTTGGTAAAAGGATATGATATGGCAGTTCATATGTACTTAAAGTACTCTATCCCACTCTTCCAGTATTTTGACCGAATTTCCTAGAGCTTTGTAAGGTTTATTTGAGGTTATATTTCGCTTTCGACCGAATTTAACATCATTAATATGTGCAAGCCAGTATCAAGACCTGCATATACTACAACCCAAGTAAAACGTCGACTAAATCGGAATGTGAAAACACTACTCGACCCCCTCAATTTTTAACTTTAATTTTGTCCCTATAAAGTATACTCCAGATAATATGTCATCGAGGCGTGTAAAACACGTCATACACAACGTCTGGTTCTGGATGGATTGCACATTTATTAAGTGGAAGAAAATCCTACAAAAGACAAGACAAATATTACATTCAAGCCAAACCGAACTCACAGACCGCGAGAGCGAAAGAACTTTACTCACGATAACATCATATAGCTAGTCTTCAAATAAAATGACGATATCTTATGATTCTCGTTAGGATAAGATGCCATGTAGTATATATATGTCAAGGTAGTCTGTTGGCGCAAACGTCAAGCAACTGAATGGTTTTAGAAGGGGAGGTCGGTAAGAAAAGTGATGTAAATGAGTGTAGGAACCCAAAAAGCATTCACAATGAATGTATTGTTGACAATACCGTAAACAATTTCCGTATCATGAAATTGTCATGTTTGAAGAATTGACTCGTAGTTTTTTCGAACGTATTTCAAAATGGTGAGATATACTTCAAATGTGTAATCGCAAAATTGCAATAAAACGTGGAAGTGTGAAAGAAAAATAATCATTTATAAAATGTAAATATGAGGGATAGGGATATTTCACAACCGGGATCACATTTGTAAAACACTTGGCAAACATCGGGTTTGTAAAACATTTGTGCCATGTTCGAAAACTGATCATGCTTACCGTGTAAGGTCTCAAAATTCAAAATTAAGAAAAAAAATCTTATCAACCGTATTTAAGTCAACCCCATACACAATGAGAGGCTTCAATAACAACGCTCACACCTTGACCTTTTATTGACACCTCGTTTTCTTAATAACAATATGTATGAATATGATATTCATAAAGGTACACATATTGATATGTACATTGTATGTTTCAGTAACGACATTAGATAAGAGCTTCCTAAATGTTTATGAACTGTAGATAGATAACTATATTTAATATACACATTTGCATTATCTTTTCCTTGTTGTGTAATTTTGCATAATAGTTTATATATAATGTTCTGTGGCGGGATTGGTCTGGGTCGATCGTCGGTGACCAGGTAGCTCAGCGGTAGAGCATTTGGCTTGTGTTCGGAGGTCCCGGATTCGAATCCCAGTCTGGCTGCAACATTTTCTCCTTTCCTGTTACAGTTCTGTTTGTTATACAATATCTCATTCTTGTGCTAAAACAGCTAGTTGAGTCATGACAGGTCAAGTAAGCGCAATACATTAGGAACTGTTAGTGCAAGATGTTTATTAATTAAAAAATCATTTATACACACGTACAATGTACATCGTACGGAAATGTATTGATGCTGATAAATATTGACATATAATGTAAAGAGAGTAAGGATTCGTTACCATCATTATTTTTCTGTATATATTATGCATTTTCACATCTGTGTGTTCAGTCGTCCATTTGTATAATGCATTGGTAATGGTTATGAAATTTTTTACCAGGATGATGATTTATCTGTTGCTTACTTCAACAAATTACATTTTGTATTCTTTTGTTTCCAAAGAATTCATGTCCCTCCCTGTCCAAGCCTCACACCTATCATTTTGACTACGTCAAGAATTAGTAGAATTGATATTTAATGAATCTCGCTTTTTCAACGTTCGATGTCTATGCTACGGTCATGTAGCACTATACATTAGGCAGTAATCTACTATCACACGAAGGTCAAACATAATCTCAGAAATGATCACATAAATAAAACAAAAACATTTATTATTTATTTAATAACTGTTTGCTTGATGTAACGGTTTCACGATCCATGTAATAAATAGTATGTTGAAGTCTCTACATACAATGTGTCATGTACTAGGTTTAGGATGGTCGGTCACATTTTACGTTTCAAAGGTTACCTCATACAGATCAAACAGTGGGATTTCATAGCTTTACAATGTATAATCATCCCTGACTGACATATATATATATACCTATATACTGTACATTGTTGTTACTCTAGAATTCCTGTGTGGACTTTAGTGTATCGGAGTGCTTTTTAAACTGCCTAATAGAGCTCCAACTCTCAAGAAGATGCTTTACAAAATTGTTTATAGATAAATACAGGTTAACTGCAATTTCATGTTCACCAACATTACAATATTCAGAAATTTAATATAATAGCACATACCTTTTTACTACAATATTATACATATACATGTGACTGGTTTAGGGTAGATATATACATAAATGTATAATGCCATCAATGTTTGTTTGAACTAGTCCCTGTGGTTGTAACTAGTCCCTGTGGTTGTAACCAGTCCCTGTGGTTGTAACCAGTCCCTGTGGTTGTAACCAGTCCCTGTGGTTGTAACCAGCGTTTTTATTCAGCGTTTTCACAATCGTCTTTAACACTTTTTAGTCGATGTAATTGTTGACCTAGTTTCATCTGCCTTTCAGCTCACAAAAGGTTTTCTTCTTACTTATTTGTTTTGAAATTAAATTAAAATAAAAAACCGATTTAAATCACTCAGTTAACAGCAATCATCTCAGGACTAGCTGTAACTAGTGATCGTTTGTTTGGAATAGATATAGTTATTGCATGCATTAGATATTGTACGTTAATTTGAGGAAACAATGTAAGTCTTCAGACAATGCATGTCGCAAGGATTACTGTGTAGACAAGAAAGTTCGTCGGATACCAGACGTATACGGTAAATACACTCATTCTGTGAGACGGAAATGGTCATGGTACATTAGAACAATGGGTAATGAACAAGTTATCCGGGTTTTATCTCATAAAGCGAGTCGTCGACATAGGGCAAAAATATAACATATATTAAATCATGTTTCTCCCCTATACAAATGTGTTCTACCAGTAATTGATGAAATATAAACGTTGGTATAATACTAACTTATTATAGCAATAGTGTTGAAAGAACTAAAAGGGCATGTTGTAAGTTTAAAACTGGTATTATAAAATATGTCACTTCTAAAGTTAGGTGTTCATCTTAATGCTCTAAACCCTGCAACTATTGCCAAATTAGCCAAAAGTACAGTATTGCGAATAGTGGTTCCTTAATAATTTAGAAATAACTACTAAAGTATGTAAGAACGAGCAAAACTTAATTGTCAAACCTGTCCATGGTTTTAGGAAGAGACTCTAACACTGTTTGGTTGGGTTACCAGTGAATCATGTATTAACATTAGAAAATTATTGTTTGTAATACGAATTATTGTCATGGATAGTATTTTTAAACACAACATTTTTGTCATTATTTTTTATACAGAAAAAAGGGTTTTGTACCACACATCACACGAATATTACGAAGATGTTCATTGAATAATTGTATGCATCTGGTACTTCTCCTGTAGAAGACTTATTGGCGAGAACTTGTTTATATAGGTAGCGAGAAGAACGATCATGGCTAGAGCGAATGTCAAATGATGCACCTTTTATAAGATTGAAATGCATTTACTCTAAAACTAGTTTGCACATTCCACAGTATTATAGATATGTACATTGTATCTGAAGAGTTTGTGTAAACACACGAATATCAAATTGTATAGAATTATGTCATTATTGTGGAATGGTTTTTAATGATCATGTAACCCATATTACTTTACATTGTGATTAACATACATGTAGCATATTTAATGATGTCATGGTGTTGTTTTTGTTTGGTTAATAATTTTGTATTAGAATTCATGTCATCGCTTCAGAATTGATAAGATTTTAATGTATTTAAAACCTTGAATTTGATTTTTCAAATAAAGATTTAGTCAAGAGGACTTTAGATCAGGAAATATAATTTTATCGATATTTTCAAAACATGAGAATTCTATTGCTACGATTAAATTCCAACTAGTATTTAAGGATTAACTTGAATAGATTTTTTATGTTATGGAGATATAACACAAAAATCTGAGTGTACTCTAAGTAAACCGCGAAGCGGTTTATGATGAGAGTACACTCAGACTTTTGTGTTATATCTCCATAACATAAAAAAAGCTATTCAAATTAATCCTTATAATTCAATTTACTAAAGATAATCTCTTCGACATTTAAATTTCATTTTGGGACTCTTTTGTCAATGAAATTATTACGCCGTCATCTCAGCCAATCAGAAGCGACGTTACAAACAGCGACGCCATTTTTTTTCCTTTATGGGCTGATAAAGTAAATTTTTAAGCCAATGAAAATGCTCGTAACAAGCAAAATTGAATTATAACTTCATATTATAACTTATATTTTAATGTTATTATGTTAAATGTTAGTCTTTTCGTAATCTTCAATCTTGGAGGACATACAGAGAATAATAATCATATAACCATATAAATATAGATAAAACCCGGATGAAAAATATGATGAAAACATGATGACAACAAATATTAGATGTATTTTCTAAAACATGTATATATATATCTGATTGCTAATCCGAATGGCAAATGTTGTAGAATTTATGTTTAAATAATTACAAGGAACACACGAGGAACAAACTTCAAACCAGAAAACAGCTAATTATAAAGCTGAAACAGAAAGTCTTATATAGTACATTGTACCTGTGATGTGACAAAGAGGCGTGGCCGACTGTGTCCCAGTCCGAAATTTTTGCACCGAAATTCCTCTTTACACACTTCACTTTTGCAAGACATTTCTTAAATCTGTTATATAACTCCCAATGCAATTCAAATATTACACTGGAAATGATAAACTCGCTCTCTGACACTTGATGTATGTATCTCGAAAATCCACTAAGTGATCCATACAAACAGCTACAAGACTTTATTGACTCGAGTCAAGTGTTATCGGAGTTGGTTCGTCATGGTTATTTCCACCAACAAAGAGCGCTTTCCGAGGTTAGATTGCCACTCAAGATCGATACATATGTTAGGTAAGACACACACTATCTTATACAATAAAGTTTAAATGGTCATGTTTTGGCTGACTGGTCACCCTTTCAATGTAACATCACCTATCTTTGCTTGTGTCTATGTACTCATTTAGATGTCCAGAATCTTTCCAGTGTAATGCGTTCTCTAAAACTAGTTTGCACATTCCACAGTATTATAGATATGTACATTGTATCTTAAGAGTTTGTGTAAACACACGAATATCAAATTGTATAGAATTATGTCATTATTGTGGAATGGTTTTTAATGATCATGTAACCCATGTTACTTTACATTGTGATTAACATACATGTAGCATATTTAATGATGTTATGGTGTTGTTTTTGTTTGGTTAATAATTTTGGATTAGAATTCATGCCATCGCTTCAGAATTGATAAGATTTTAATGTATTTAAAACCTTGAATTTGATTTTTCAAATAAAGATTTAGTCAAGAGGACTTTAGATCAGGAAATATTATTTTATCGATATTTTCAAAACATGAGAATTCTATTGCTACGATTAAATTCCAACTAATAAAAATTCATATTATAACTTATATTTTAATGTTTATATGTTGAATGGAAAAATATGATGAAAACATGATGACAACAAATATTAGATGTATTTTCTAAAAAATGTATATATATGTATATATCTGATTGCTAATCCGAATGGCAAATGTTGAAGAATTTAAGTTTAGATAATTACAAGGAACACACGAGGAACAAACTTCAAACTAGAAAACAGCTAATTATAAAGCTGAAACAGAAAGTCTTATATAGTACATTGTACCTGTGATGTGACAAAGAGGCGTGGCCGACTGTGTCCCAGTCCGAAATTTTTGCACCGAAATTCCTCTTTACACACTTCACTTTTGCAAAACATTTCTTAAATGTATTATATAACTCCCAATGCAATTCAAATATTACACTGAAAATGATAAACTCGCTCTCTGACACTTGATGTATGTATCTCGAAAATCCACGAAGTGATCCATACAAACAGCTACAAGACTTTATTGACTCGAGTCAAGTGTTATCGGAGTTGGTTCGTCATGGTTATTTCCACCAACAAAGAGCGCTTTCCGAGGTTAGATTGCCACTCAAGATCGATACATATGTTAGGTAAGACACTCACTATCTTATACAATAAAGTTTAAATGGTCATGTTTTGGCTGACTGGTCACCCTTTCAATGTAACATCACCTATCTTTGCTTGTGTCTATGTACTCATTTAGATGTCCAGAATCTTTCCAGTGTAATGCGTATTTAAGTTGGTACATCTACGCCAGATTAGTAGGATATGGTAGAGTTCCTATTTTATAGCGTATCATATAGCTGGATATTACGTGACGGTTGGATTTTTCTTCGTTTTTTGCGTACTCGGGTATACTTGTATTACGAAGAATGGGATGGTTGTCGAAAAAACTTCGTAAAAGAGCAATCGGCATATTGACATCTGGTTTGTCCCAAAGTGTTGTTGCAGTCCGAGATGGAGCGTCACAAAAGACAATAGTGCCTTATGCCTTATCTAGAGACGATTGAATCAAACTGTGACAACCGACGACCGACAGTGCTCTTGGCGTCTTTGCGTTACGGCTTCACAGGAAGATCGGTATATCAGACTAATCCACCTGAGAGATAGGTTCGTAACAGAACGCACTGTCATCCGACGTCGAATTAGTGCAAGAACTGTCCTAAATCGTCTCCGATCCGCAAATCTCAAAGCCCGAAGACCGTATGGAGGGTCGATTCTGACCACGCATCATCGCAGAAACCGCGTAAATTGGGCTCGTACTCAACGCCGCTGGACGCTATATGATTGGACAAGGACACTGTTCACTGGTGAATCGCGATTCTGTCTTGGACAAGCTGATGGGCGCGCTCGAGTTTGGCGAATGCGCAGTGAACGATATGCTGTTAAAGAGTATATGGAATCTTGGCAAGCACGTGCGTTTCCCGCCAAAACCAGCGCAAAACCTTACAGGAATAGAGCAAGGCTCTCATCAAGGAATAGATTATCATCCCCAGTCATGTTGTGAGAACGTATACAAGCTCAATAAGGCGTCGTTGTGTTTCTGCTATATGAACGCCCAATGTGGTCACACTCGGTATTGATGTGTGTGACTTTTGAATTTGACCACCCTCCCGCTATCTCATTGGGGATAATCAATCTGCAGATATGTCGTGTATTGATGTTTACTCCAATACCTTACGACAAAGATACATTAGGAAATAAAATTAAATCAAATTTGATGATATCTAAATAGAATCCAAATAAATATTGATGTCTCTACACAGTGATACTTTTCTTTTTGTTCTCAGTATATAAATGCCTTTCAGATGTGGCTTGTACATGTATAAGTTCGCATTTAATCATGGCAGTAGATGAAAGAAAACACGTCGTGATATTTACAAATCATTATAGAAATAGTGTTGAAAGAACGTAAATGGCATGTATAAGGAATTTCGAATAGACAATTAAAACGTTAATCGAGTTAACATGTTTTCGGTAATGATTTGGAAGGTCTACCCAATTATATCTATTTGTAAGGTTAATGAACGATTACTTGCGACTTAGAGTCTTCATGTTCCCTGATCGAGACATACATGTACACATATGTTCAAATTACTGTAACAATCGATGGTTAAAGTGAACAGTCGGGCAAGGATGGCTAAAGTCGGTAAAATGGTGTGAATGTATCCAGGATAATTTCTTATGAAATGGAAAAATAAAATCTCTCGTCAAAATCTGTCTGCGTACGAAGAAATTAATTTAAAGTATGGAAATTCTAAAACGTCCTCCCGGCTCACTATGTCCGTGGTTACATTTCCACGCAGCCTCGCTTTCAATGCTTTCAACTTTTCTTTACTTTAATGGTCAGAACTGGGAAACTAAGCAGAACTTGACCGTCGTATTAATATGTGAGAACTTTTGGAAGGCCAATGAACGCATTTAGACTGGTTTTCTTTGCCCAACTATTCACTTTAAAGATAATTTTTGTCCCTAATTAACGTTCCACATATATTATAAAGGGAGAGAAGACGGCTGGTTTGTCCATTGTCAATATATAATTGTGACATGAGAGCAGTGTGCTGCTCTCTTTCTCTAACGGTTTGTTTCTATGGGGTATTATTTTTCAATACATACAGCTATACATATATTTCACATTAAAAAAATAACCGATGATTATCGGTTATGTTTACACACCAACGGCGACACTCATTGGCATATTTCATCTTCTCTTGATTCAGATTGGCCTTCAACTTTTGATTACTTTTTTTACTGCGTATGTTCTTAAAAATTGCACTTAAAACATGTATTTGAGAATATTGACTGTGATTTGGTACTTTATTTTATGACGGGAAAACATCATGAATCGATATTTGTCAGTTAGTTCCATCGGATGTGGCGGCGTGTTTTCAACAACTGATTATCACGTACGATATAAATATAAAATTAACGTTAATGATAAATAAGCTCCACAACGCGTTACTGTTATATATCATGTTTATTTAAACATCCATATAATATTTTCACATAAAAAGTTTTCATATACATTGTACGTATAATTTTCCGGGTATCTACTAATTACACTGTCCGGTTTTAAAATTACACTTACCGGAAGTTATTTGGAAGTGTCAACATTGGAAACTTCCGGTTCAGCTGTTGTAGACGTTATTGTGCAAGTGTGTTACTTTTAGGCTGTTTACACCACTGCTCGTAGACTTTTGGGTTGTTGTACAGACGACAAATCATGGCACGTAAGTTACAGATGTATCTATAGTTTGTTACAGATTATATGTCTCTTAAAAACATTGATGACAATAGCTTATTTATTAGGCAGGGGACACACTGTATTGTCCAGTACACTAACTGTTGACTACTAACAAGTACTAGAGTCCCTCGTAGTGTTGACAACTTAACAGCGACGTCACATATAGTGAGTACTGTCAATTAAGTTGTACTATGTACCTGTCCATCGTTCTTAGAAGCAGGGTTGACACTAAACTTGACAGGGCACTTTCCGTTTTAATGACATATAATCGTGGTATACTGTTTAAATAATATATGTCAACTACATGTACAATGTAGGCATATTACCTCACTGGCGTCTGCTTCGGGTGTTGCCAACAAAAAAACAGAAATAGCCCACTCCTTCTATATGATTACCCTATACATACACTATTTACAACTACATGTAATTTAAACCTTTAGATCTATGCTTCTCCCTTATTCAAAAAGAAATCTTACTTCTGTACATTGTACAAATGTGTAGTCCTAGTACATGTAAAAGAAAACTGAACACAGTTTTGTTTATGAAACTCTATGATTTTGACTTCTTGTATAATGTATTTTTGTATGTTTTTTTTTTTTATTTCTAGACTAATGCTTTGTGATCTCTCATCGGCTGATTCCTCACAGTTTAAGGAACCAACATGGATTACTTATTAGCAGAGATTTTCTTCAATTTAGACAATGTTGATAAATACAACTACAGTTAATTTTTGAAGTGGCTATTCTACACAAGAAAAGAAAATAATGATATTTTCCAACATAACCGATGAGATTACAGATCACCTACAGTATGCATGGGAGCTACTGGATACCCTGGATATCAACTATTGGAAATGGGTTCTGTGGGTCGTATATCCAATCTTTATCTCCTTTCTCCTACCTCTATTCATTCTACTATTCCTCTATGGGTCAGCTCTTTTTCTCAATGTTTATAAGTATAGACATCGTCTACGAGAAGCTTACGGAAGAGATTTCTGGGACGGAGCCAGAAAGACGTTAGCGGCTTTGTGGGATGGTCAGGCAAGAATATGGCATGGTAAGGATTCTCTTCATAACTCATTTACACCAAACATTCATGATAAAATGTTCCAGCCATTGGATCAGAAGAGGTCAAATGTATGTTCAGGGGTAAATGAGTGAAACAGAATGCATATTCAATAGGCCTAGGTATCACAAAAATATACAGTATTCTACTCTACTAAGCACCCTGGTCCCTATAAGTGCCTCTCCCATTTTTACGTTTCAATTTTACATACTTCCAATTTAATGAAAAACTGTTCAGGTTTCTCTATTTTATTTCTTTTGCAAATTGTTTACTTATCTCAATAAATTTGTGTAATGTAACTCCAAATTAGGTTCTATAATGTGCCCCTTGATGTTTTCAATTTAGGCCCTGGGCACTTATTGGGTAGAATGCAGCATATGTATCACTGCAGATGCAATGGAAACATGTTAACTTCTATTATCTAGTTTAAGAATGGATTACAAGGACTGTCTATATAAAAGATAAATAACATTCAATTACTTATATAATAACAATATTAACCATATCATCCTGGTTCAAATTTGCTCTTACTCCAACACTAAAATTTGCCGTTTACACAAAGTCTGTTGTCACTATCATTCAGGATTAAATGGTTAATTACAATTGGCATCCTTTCTCAATAACCATAAAGCTGCTGATGCTTTGTTATTAAAATCTCTCTACTTTTACATAAGAAGGTGTAATGAAAATTCAGATGTTGTATTACACAGGTTACGAGATTGTTGGATTTGAAAAAATTCCTAGAGAGGGACCAGCTTTGCTCATCTACTACCATGGAACCATTCCTATAGATTTCTACTATGTCATAGCTAAAACACTGTTAGACAAGAACAGACATATCCGTGCGGTAGGGGACCGATTTTTATTCCACATTCCTGGTAAGTGATACATGTATTTTGTCTGTAGCCCAAACAGATTGTTAAATAATAAATTGCCATGTTGACTGTCGTATGATCATTATGAAAACATACATATAATATATTGCTTTTTTAATAAGAAGTAACACAGAATTTCAACAAAAGTTTTTAATAGATGTTGGATTTCCAATACCAGCAAATGGCTTAGAATTTTCTTTGTAGCCAAGGTTAAATAAATATTTTCATCAAGGAGGGAACTAACATAGGCATTGCCTGTTGTTTAACCACTTTTCAACTTAACTTAAATGAATAATTCCTTCTAATATATCATAGCATAATAATATTCCTGTTTCTGTATTATTTATAAAGCTTCTTTATTATAGGCTGGCGACTAATGATGGAGGTGATGAGAGTAACACCAGGCACTGTGCAGAGCTGTGTTAATGTGCTGAGGGAGGGGCATCTGTTAGGTATATCCCCAGGTAAGTACTGAGGAAGGGGCATTTGTTAGGTATATCACCAGGTAAGTATCGAGGGAGGCATTTATTAGGTACATCACCAGTTAGGTAGTGAGGGAGAGGCATCTGTTAGGTATATCACCAGATAATAAGTGAGGGAGGGGCATCTGTTAGGTATATCACCAGGTAAGTAGTGATGGAGGGGCATTTGTTAGGTATATCCCCAGGTAAGTAGTGATGGAGGGGCATTTGTTAGGTATATCACCAGGTAAGTAGTGAGGGAGGGGCATCTGTTAGGCATATCCCCAGGTAAGTAGTGATGGAGGGGCATCTGTTAGGTATATCACCAGGTAAGTACTGAGGAAGGGGCATCTGTTAGGTATATCACCAGGTAAGAACTACGGGAGGGGCATCTGTTAGGTATATCACCAGGTAAGTAGTGAGGGAGGGGCATCTGTTAGGTATATCACCAGGTAAGAACTAAGGGAGGGGCATCTGTTAGGTATATCACCAGGTAAGAAATAAGGGAGGGGCATCTGTTAGGTATATCACCAGATAATAAGTGAGGGAGGGGCATCTGTTAGGTATATCACCAGGTAAGTATCGAGGGAGGCATTTATTAGGTACATCACCAGTTAGGTAGTGAGGGAGAGGCATCTGTTAGGTATATCACCAGTAAGGTAGTGAGGGAGAGGCATCTGTTAGGTATATCACCAGATAAGTAGTGAGGGAGGGGCATCTGTTAGGTATATCACCAGGTAAGTAGTGAGGGAGGGGCATCTGTTAGGTATATCACCAGATAAGTAGTGAGGGAGGGGCATCTGTTAGGTATATCACCAGGTAAGTAGTGAGGGAGGGGCATCTGTTAGGTATATCACCAGGTAAGTAGTGAGGGAGGGGCATCTGTTAGGTATATCACCAGGTAAGTAGTGAGGGAGGGGCATCTGTTAGGTATATCACCAGATAAGTAGTGAGGGAGGGGCATCTGTTAGGTATATCACCAGATAAGTAGTGAGGGAGGGGCATCTGTTAGGTATATCACCAGATAAGTAGTGAGGGAGGGGCATCTGTTAGGTATATCACCAGGTAAGTAGTGAGGGAGGGGCATCTGTTAGGTATATCACCAGGTAAGTAGTGAGGGAGGGGCATCTGTTAGGTATATCACCAGGTAAGTAGTGAGGGAGGGGCATCTGTTAGGTATATCACCAGGTAAGTAGTGAGGGAGGGGCATCTGTTAGGTATATCACCAGGTAAGAACTAAGGGAGGGGCATCTGTTAGGTATATCACCAGATAATAAGTGAGGGAGGGGCATCTGTTAGGTATATCCCCAGGTAAGTAGTGAGGGAGGGGCATCTGTTAGGTATATCACCAGGTAAGTAGTGAGGGAGGGGATCTGTTAGGTATTTCACTAGGTAAGTACTTAGGAAAGGGCATCTCTTAGGTATATTCCTAGGTAAGTATTGAGGGAGGCATTTGTTAGGTATATCACCAGGCTCTGATTTTTCAAAACAAAAGTTCAGACTTAAGGCAAAACTTAAGTTTTTATCCTAATGTAACTTATATGAAAACTTTAGACTTAAGTTAGTTTTGGACTTAACTTTGTTTCGAGAAATCGGGGCCAGGTAAGTACTGAGAGAGGGTCATTTGTTAGGTATATCCCCAAGTAAGTTCTGTGGGGGGCATTTGTTAGGTATATCCCAAGGTAAGTACTGATCGGGGCATTTGTTAGGTATATCCCCAGGTAAGAAGAGAGAGGAGGGTGTTTCTGAGGGAGTTAATGAGGGAGGGGCATATGCCCTTGCTTGTATGATGATGTGAACATTATTATGAAATTTAACAAAATAATGGTAAGGGGCAACCCATTAATCAATTTATAAATTAAAGAAATCAGTTAGAGAAACCTGCACAGTTTTCATAGTTTCAGGCTATATTTAGTCAACTTAAGAGAAACCTGCACAGTTTTCATAGTTTCAGGCTATATTTAGTCAACTTAAGTGTAATACTGGCCTTAAAAAGTGGGAGGGACGGAGGCACTTACCATTGCTTTACAAATAATGCTATTTTAAAATATAAATTGATATTGTTATATTGTTTATATTTACACTTAATGTATGTTTAACATTTTATTAATAGGAGGGGTCAGAGAAGCCTTGTTTGGTGATGAACATTATCAGTTAATGTGGGGGAGACGTGATGGCTTCGCTAAAGTAGCCATGCAAGCCAATGTGGTAATATAGACCCTTTGTTGATATAGAGCATGTAAATTGATTAATAAATTGTATCAGGAATTTGATCCAAAAATATCCTCAAAATCTGGAATACATATAATTTAGATATCTGTAAAATTGTTACACATATTTATAAAATCTAACAAGAATATAACTTTAAACGAAAATTATGAATTGAAGACTTAAGTAAAAATTATTTATTGGTTTGTGATTGATGTGTTATATTCAATATTTGTCTATAATGATGCCAATTTTGGATTTTTGAAAGTGCTAATTATACCACTGGCATGATGTTGATATCATTCAAACTTAAAATTTAAATTTTGTTCTCAATCATACACTGAAAAACACATATTCATCATATTTTGTTGAATTTTCAGCCTGTGATTCCACTATTTACACAAAATGTGAGAGAAGCTTTTAGAACACCACAATTAGGGAAAAGTAAGTTAATAAATAAAAAATGTGCATTCAGATTATACATACCAGTTGACAATGACGTCCAAATCTATAAATCGGTTGGTAATAAAAATCTTATCACCATTTATAATTAATCTTGAATGAGTTTTAAGAGCAACAAGACTGACAGGGAATTTTACATTCCTTGTCAGTACATTAATGCAGTTATTTTTTCTACAGTTCTGAATCATTCTATTTAAGTAATGTTCTCGAGAAGGTATAACAACATGTTCAGCTAATGTATTGCATGTGTAATATGGTTCCTGTAACAATATTTGTTCTTACTTATCCCTCGTGATGTTAACATTCTTGAGCTAGATTGATTTGATATAATTATTTTCTTATTTTGTAGATTTGTTGCTCAAGTTGTATGAAAGAACAAGATTACCTATATCACTTATATATGGATTTTTTCCTGTAAAGATGAGGTTTGAATGCAGTTGTTTCCAAGTTGATAATTTTTCATATCATTAAGAATTATTCTGTTAATTAACTATCTTTTTATAAAGGCCTTATAGTTGAGTATTGAACGTCTCATCTCTGTCCCTTTACAATTTACCATAGATAAGCAATCAGCGTACAGATGAGCATTTGATAAAACTGTTTGTGAAATCAAACCTTTATTTTTATACACAGGGATTGGAAGGATTTTCTTTTATCAATGTCTTTGAATTGCAATTTCTGTAACTAACTAAATGAAGTTTGAACAAGAAAAAAATTTCTGGAATCGCCTGACATCTGCAGCAACATATTCATTTGAAACTTAAGCTTTTAATAATAACATGCCAAATATTTAGCCAACATGTATAATTGCTTGTTGTTTGTTAATTCAACAACATACGTATAAGAAATCAGAGATTTGCATTTTTCATAGATCATTAGGAATGTAACTTTATGGTCTATTAACTTAATCTTCTGTACGTTCCATAGATATGTTAGCTAATTATCAAATAAAATAGTTCTCTGTTATCATCAGGCGATCAGTGATTTCATTGTGAACTTTTTTTCGTTCGTCAGAACATTTGTTGGAGATCCTATTTACCCAGACCCTGGTCAAAGTGTAGAGCAGTTCAGAAGAAGGGTAAGACATTGATTCATGTCTACTAACACAGATATGGAATCTTGCACACAATTCATGGTCTGAAAATGATTTTATAAAATCCATATGTAGTAGGAAAGTAACAATTCAATGATTTTTTCATGCACACCTAGAAAATCGTTATTTGTAATATGGATATGATATTTAAGTTTTTCATGTTTGATATAATATAATTGTCAAGTACAATAATTAAGAATTGATTATTTCAAGAAATTGTTATTTGCAACATCTGTTCAAGATTAGTGTCTAAACCTTTGCAGTGAAATAAATTCTAAGCCTAACAACAAATGGACACCATTTCCATTCCAGGTAGAGAATGCTATTCATGTGATGATTCGGCAGCATCAGAGACTTCCAGGAAATATATTTATGGCTTTATTAGATAGATTTATACCTTATAGACCACGGACTGCACAGAGCTGACCCTCACCATCGTCCATTTATTTATACCTCAAAACTAGGGAATACTTATAATAATTATTCATTGCTAATTAAAAAAGTAATATGCATGTATATTACAATAATAGTCAAAATGCAGACAGATTTTTGTGAAAAATTGCTTTTTTACATATTATGCATTTATGATACTAAGGCAACTGGTATTTTAACAAAATACAATTCGATTATATATATATATTTTTTTTTAATTTTGTCAGTAAGTTTTAAGTTCAAGAATTATAAAAATGTAATAAAAACTAATAAAATATGTACATTTATTATTATAAAAACCTTTTTATAGAAGTATTACATCATAATTTGATCAAACTACATACTCTATGAAGTCTTTTGAATGGAGAAATAAATCAGGAACATGTGGTATTTATGAATAATGAGATTAAATAAGTAGAAAAATGATGTGAGAACAGACTATTGATATAGGTATAGCCAGGTCCTTCATTACATATCACATGGTGTTGATCTACTCTGTGATCACTGGTCTTTTTCTAATACAATGTTTACTGTAGTCATTTTCTAATAATGTAAACCAAGTGATTTTCATGCGTGAATATTTTTGAATTTTTCAGGGGCAATAAGTAATTTTGGTTAAAATGAATCGCCGTAGTGGAAAAAAATCTAATAAAACAAAGAAGAGTCATTAAGGTAAAGATTGCAAAATTTGATCTCCATAACGCTTTTGGACTTGGAAACGTGAAATTAAGTAGCCATGAAGATATCTTTATATAAGTCGAGTAAACAGACTCTTGTCGTTGTGAGGTTCTCATTGGTCTTGTTTATTGTCCACAAAAATTCTTGATATGAACATTCAATGGTAAAGTTATGATGTAATCACTAAACATCTTCTCAATTAAGTATTCACGGGGATTTTTTATTATTTTTTAACAAAACTGACTTTGTCTTACTAGTAAGATTACTTCGATTCCAAAGTCTAGATATTTCAGTAGTATTATAGGATCAAATCATGAAGAGAAATGTTCAGAATTCGAAAACTTTAAGCATGTCCAAAATTATCAAGTTAAGTGCTAGCTAATGTGAGAATAATGCTTTCTTACATTAAACATGATACCGATAGTTTTATTTTCATGCTAACATATAAATTTCCAGTATATGCTTATATGTTGATATTTTACCATGGAAACATTTTAATATGGTAGCTTAATCAAAGCATTTCTTTCGCTCATGGTTGTTTGATATATCTTAAATAAATTGATTTAATAATCGGGTCAGATTGATGCATTCCTCAAGAGGATATTAACACTGAATTTTTTATCCCCCGCCCAACGAAGTTGGCGGGGGATATACAAATGGGTTCCTTCCGTCAGTCCGTCCGTCTGTCCGTCCGTCCGTCCGTACGAATGGTTTCCGGAGCATAACTCTAAATCCAGTCGTGATATTTCCACGAAACTTCATACACACATTTGTCTTATGGTTTAGTAGTGCCTTTTGCTATTTTTAGGTTTTCAATTTTTGCATTTTTCCGTAACCATGGAAACATTGCTGAAAATATCATATTTTTGTACCAGGTTCGTTTTCGGAGCATAACTCTAAAACCAGCAGAGATATTTGAACGAAACTTCATAGACACATTGGTCTTATGGTCTAGTAGTGCCTTTTGCTATTTTTAGGTTTTCATTTTTTGCACTTTTTCCGTAACCATGGAAACATTGCTGAAAATATCGTATTTTTGTACCAGGTTCGTTTCCGCAGCATAACTGGAAAACCGGTTGAGATATATGCACGGAACTCCATAGACACATTAGTCTTATGGACTAGTAGTGCCTTTTGCTATTGTAAGGTTTTCACTTTTTGTACTTTTTTCTGTAACCATGGAGACATTGCCGAAAATGACAGATTTTTGTTTAAGAATCGTTTCCGGAGCACAACTCTAAAACAAGCAGAGATATTTTCATGAAACTTCATAGACACATTGTTCTTATGGTCTAGTAGTGCCTTTTGCTATTTTTAGGTTTTGACTTTTTGTGCTTTTTTCTGTAACCATAGAAACATTGCTGAAAATATCATGGTAAATGGTATATGTTACTTTGCAAAACTCCACCCATCTGTGTGTATATAGTCTATATAAATGTCAAGGCTGTATACCTGATTCAACAATTGCAGCCCCGCTCTATTTGAATTATACTCCATCTTTCTTTAGCTCAACTTCCTTTTTCCTGTTTTTTTTCATACACATAAGTCTCCACAATCAAACTTACTTCAGCTTTGATATCTCCATTGGCGGGGGATCTGAATGACTATGTCCTTGTTATTAATACTGTTTCCTCATAGTGAACAATGTAACGTAAGTTTTCATATGTTTCGAAGAACAAAATTTTGTGTATTTTTAATTGACCACATTCCGTCAAAGGTGCAATTTATTTTTATGTTTTTTATTAATTACAAAACATAGTGAAGCATTTACTCTCAACTATGTGTTCTCTGTCACTTTGAATTATTCATTGATCATGTTACTGACAGTAAATCATCTTTTTGTCATAGAAATTAGTAAGACTTTAACAATGCACGAATCCTTTGATGTTTATGGGACTTTGTTTCTGTGTACCTTAATTGTTACGTTAGTTACAAGTAGTATCCTATTTCATCAGAAATAAGACGCCCCACCCAGACAGGAAATAAAGGTCAAAAGTGGTGGTGGTCTTATTTGCAAATAAGCGCCTGACAACATCTGTCTGTAAGGTCTCCATTTTAGATTTGTAAAAAGAACATTTAAGTATTGTTTTTTCGCTATATTTGTGACTTATATGTACTTTTTGTTCAAGGTTACATACTTTCATGCACCTTGATATTGACATGCTATATATTACTGGTGCTCTGTTCATATCGATAAATCTACATGTGTATGTCTCATACATTAAGTTATATTTTCTACATGTTGACATTAGTTTCATTTAACCTCAATCATGTCATTCATACTGCTGAATATTCTCTTCAGATTGAAAAGTATGGCTTGTGAAAGGATATTGTGCTGCGTGATAATTTGTCTGATGAACTTGTATACATGCTGTTAGTTGATCCGTTGTCGTGTAACAAATACCATTGCATAAAATATGCTGTTCATTAATGTATTCATTATTGCAACGACTAACATGAATATAAAGCATTTCTGTTTTATAAAGTAATTGAAATGAATGTGCAGATGAAGGAATTCATTTGTATGTCAAACAGTCATATATAATAAATTTCCACATGTTAAATAAGATGTGCTGAAATGTTGGGGACCATTTACGATATGCAGCTTTACGTGACTTTCATGGTGAACAAGTCATTATACATTAACCCAGAGTCTTTTGACCAATACTATAAGTCTTTGCTAGGTAATTGATCAGTGCTACTCAGGTGAAGATTTGATTTTAATCAAGTATCTACTACACTGTACTTATTTTAATAAACACATGGGAAATCCAGGCTGTTTAAGATTGTATTATTATGCTGAAAAATGCACATGTATGATCTAAAAGATGGAACATAAATATGAACTTCAAAGATAATGAAAAATTGTACATGAATGTATTTCAAAGACAATAGTTGTTATTTAATGTCAAAGAGGGTATGCATTGAAGATTATAGTCTTATAATGTACATATATAGTCAACTATTTATGTCAATATTTTCCCAATTTTTACATGGAAAAGGTTGAAAAATCTCAGCGGTTTTGAATTTTTGCGATCGGGCATTCAGGGTTATATGTAGTCATTTTGTGGATCATTTTCGCAAAAGTAAGCGACTAAACGGTATACCAGTTAATATGATTTGGAAAGTTTTACTTTATAATTAATGTTAAAGTGAATAGACGGGCAAAGGAAGGCTGAAGTCGGTACAAATGGTGTTGATATATCCAGTATAATTTTAATGAAATAGAGAAAAAAAATTCCCAATCAAAATCGCTCTGCATATGAAAAAATTACTTCATATGATATGAATCCTAAAATGTCCTCCTGGCTGGCTATGTCGTTTTTAGCATTCTCACGCAGCATCGTTTTCATTGCCCGACTGCTCACTTTAATGGAAATAGTTACTTGTCAACATGATATAATTACTTGCCGCATCTTTATTGATTTTCATAAATATCCTTGATACTCAAGACCATGGATATTTAGTTTGGGTGGAGAGTTAAAGACGCTCCACCGCTGACCAATGCTATTTTTTCACAATCCAAAACAAGACTAGGCGATTTAGTATTTTCTTCATTTACAAAAGTTACTTACTTTACACCATTACCACATTTTGAAAAGTTTGAGCTTCTAATTTTACTTCAAGATGAAAATATTAGAAATAATTAATTCCATCCCGAAAAAAATCTGTGGCACTGTGTTCTATAATGAAGTTCTGACTGCGTATGCACCAAAAGCAAGATGATTTTTTGTGTGTTAACTATACATATATATACACGATTAAACACCTATTGTTGTTCAAATGATGAGTACCATTTTTGGTCTGTCAGCGGTGGAGCATCTTTAATTTTTATGTTTTTGCACAATGATTTTGTTTTGTAAATGTCACTTTGGAGTTTCTGCTGTCGTCATGCTATTTATAAATGTTTTCCATTTGATCGCATATTGTCTACAAATCATATCAGGAAATATTTTGCAATGTTTCTTCTGGTCTTTTATGCTACGGTGATAGGTCATTAATTCACTGGTTATAATTGGTTTGCGTTTTTGATTTCTATATAACCCATAGTAATAACACAAAAACCCATCTATGAATGGAAAAAATAAGCCTTTCTATAATAGTAAATGTAGAATTTTTCAATTCATATCATGACCAAATATATTCTCCAATTACATTATATTTTGATATAAAATAAACGGATATCGCAGATATGAAACCACCGATAGCCTAATACCCTTGCCTATTCCAGCTTATTATGATCAGCATTTGTTCAGATGTACATCTTTTCAAGATCGGATTTTCTTCCCTTTTAAAGTTTATGCATTAATATACTTATCTTCTGACCATGTGCCTCTGACTTTACTGGTATATAATATATTCACCGAATAATATCTGATTTCTTTGTTCTTTGATTTCTTGCCAGAGTGTGTTTCTTCAGTAAACTTTCTTCCTTTTCGTATGCAGATTAGCACTCAATCCAAATATCCTTAAGATCATGATCTCCTTACATGTTTTCTTTTGTTATTTCCGATTAATTTTTGTTGAACACACTGCATATACACAATCTTAAGCTAGTCACATTGTTTACATATATAAAATACATTATTTGTTTGTAAACAATTTCCAATCACCAGACTTTTTTTGCTATGAAGATGGGTTTGTCTGATGCTTAAGAAAATACATAGAACAACTTCATTGTTAGTTGTTATTATGCCTTTGAGTTTCCGAAGATGTTAATAAGGAGATTTATATCATAATCCGCCTGATATTTATTGATTTCACCAATGTAATATTTCTGCATGTGTCACTAGTGTAATATGTCCTGGAGCGATTATCATTGGCTGGAAATTTACTGTGACGTCAGACAGAAACAATCAAATGACGTGAGGAAAAAAGACTTGACGTCAGGATTACGAGGACGGATTTTCGGAATACATTTTGACGCGAAATTCTTTGTTATGTAGGTAATTGCAGATATGTGATAAAAAGTATCTTAAATTTGTGTTCATTTCATATGAGATTTTATGAAACTCGTCTTGAAGTTTTAATTTTTGCTCGCCAAGGCTCGCAAAAATAAATACTTCTGAGACTCGTTTCATAAAATCTCATATGAAATGAAAACTCATGTAAGCTCCTATATATATTTATTGATAACATTGATGTGAAACAGACTTTCTATCGAGTATAATTTTGATTCGAACAATGATGAAATTCTAAGCTTATTGTTTTGAAATCCCCATATGTTATTATTTCCAGATGATAGTTTTATATGAATGTTATAATTAACCTCATTGACTTAAACTGCTAGAATTTTACTTTATTTTTCAAAAGCTTGATCCTGTGACTGTTTTAGAACCAATAGGTGTTAACCAAATGTACTCAATACAGATCTACTCTGGTGACTACATAAGTACAAACATAAGGAATCGTATAATGCATCTATCCATATTTATTCTATTAAGATATACGAGGCATAGTTCTAGATGTACATGTATTACACATGTAGTTATCATTACGCAGTTATGTAACACTCTTTTAAGAATTTCTTAAAGTTACACATAATACACGTATTACGTAGGGACAGATGTTATGTATATGTCTTTCTACTCAGTATTTTAGAATTCATACATTTTATATGCATTTGTACAATTTGATGCATTCAACTCCATTGAATGTCAACGGAATATTTTAACTTTCATGAGTCTTAGGTTTTAAGATTTTGACCCAACAAGTATTTCATTTCAACTGCTTAGAAATGTTATGAAATCTGTCTTCATCTTAATGTTGAAAAAGGTGGGGTTTCATATTTTTTTCCGTTTTTCATAAAACAAATGTTAATCCCCCGTCATGGAAAGTAGTAATTAAAAAGATAAATTATATGCAGCAAGTATGAATTTGCACACCGCCCTGAGATAAACCTCCTGAATAATTCTATAATATAATCCTCAAACAGATGGGGCTCTCACTATTCACACACATTTATACTTTGTGAAATTTGATAATGATTTTTAAAAATTTGACAAAATGAAGATTATTATAACAGGGTTATAACTGTTACATGGTTATGTATTTAGTCACGTTTTATACGTCCAAAGGGACACAAAGGTTCTGATATCTTGTGTAAAGGTTCTGATATCTTGTGTAAAGGTTCTGATACCTTGTGTAAAGGTTTAGATAATTTGTATATGTTTGATAAGTAACCATCATGTAGAATGATGTCTATACAATTTTTTATTTAATGTATTGTTGTTAACGTACAGTATCTTATTATTTGCACTAAGATTAGTTCACCATGAGATCAATTATCAGTATGCATGCGTGCCTCCTGACGGGATGGGTTACATGTCCTGTAGGTTGGATTGTTGACTAGTAAAATATGTACCAAACTTATTCAGTTTTTATTATCTATCATTAATATTGTTTCAGTGTTGTATACTGGACTAATCAGTATTTTCAATTATTTCAATTATTACGGTAGACAATTTTAATTCAATTTCTTAAACGATCAAGGAAGCCTAGTGTTTGATTAAAATGCACCTGATCTCCTTTTAGTTTATTACCGAACACTCAAACAAAACATGGGAACCAAAACTGACCGGATTACATAAAGCTGCGCAACTATGGTTATCAAACCAGTCGGAATTCACTAACCAGTTACTTGAAAAATCTTTCTGTTAATAATTAGAGATCTTGACCAATATGTCATCTTGTCTTCATGTCTGCAACAAATCTGAATAATTCATTGGTACATAGAATAAACGTCCTATTAAGAGAAATCTAAATTCATGGGATTGAGCTCGGTTTCGCTCTAATAGAATCCATCATTAACATATTCAGAAATCAAACAGTTCAGTCAAAGGACTTTTTATTTGTTCAATAGTATATAATGCATTGTACAAACCATTGTTCAAAGTCAGAACATGGGACTTGATTTCAATCAAAAATGTATATAAATATTAGATAAAAACATCATATAAGATTATAAATGGAACATAAGATCATAAATGGAAAAGCTGGTTGACAGTTATCACGAATCGCTGGTATTTCATGTTGACCCTAACTCACAGACAGGTATAAAATAGTTGTATAATGACGATTGGTAGGGGTGCATAAAAACACATTTTACAGGTACACAGCTTTTAGAGGAGCAATATGGTTTGATAATGGACACATACAAAATGAATTGCTACAAATACGATTTGAAAATATGATTCGTCCTCGTTGAGAAGAACTATCTTCAAACGCTGGTCGTTGAATACAGCATGTTTTTTTCATAAATTCAACTACTCTATAATTATGATGCGATAAACCTTATAATTCATACAAAAAACCGAAGCTACTGACTTAAATAATCGTGATAAAAATAAACAAAAATATATACATTCTATAAATGATCAAAAATATAAAGTACTTAAAAAATTCATATAAACAAGTAACAATTGGCAATGTAAAACATCTTAATAAGTTATTCAAAAATAATACTGCCGGCTATATATAATGCTGTATGTAATCTTGTGATCCACCACAGTCCCATAATATTAATTGTATAAAATATTACATATAACCTCGAGCCCCAGTTTCGTCAACGTTAAATGGATAAAAGGTTTCCTCCAATATTAAGATATAAAATCATTACAGAGACATTAGTTAAAAAGACGTTAAGGGATTTCCTTAATCTTGCTTTCTTTATCATGACAGACGTATTGTAATTCAATTTCTTTGACTCCAGGAACATAATGTCCTAGTACAATGTAACAGTTTGCAGTGAGACAAGGTTCCCTCTAATCGTCACAAGGTGCTTAGGCTATGCTAGCTTCTCTTTTGACCATTGGTATACATACTTCATGTTATCTCGTTGTGCCTTGGTACACTGGGGATGTCGTCGTATGGTCACTGAATCATTATTTTGGCGTCATGTTGTATTTTAATAGGGAAATCCTGTACGCCAAATCCTTCGACGATTTATGTATACCCATGGTAAAATTGGAAAATATACTAAATCGTAAAATCTATCTGGATATTACCAGATATATTTTATTTGTCGCTTGAAATAACAACTGAGATATGTTCTTTTCCTTTGAACATTCGCTGAGGTGTTTGTTGTTCTTTTGGAACTTTAAATGAATTACCGACATAAATAAATAGTTTTTACTTATCACATTAGCTGGTCCTTCATATCCTTGATCGAACGCTGCAGGCATCCCATAATCTTGTATGTCTAAGATCCTAAGTTTATGTCAATAGATGTAGATACAACTGTAAACAGGCATTGTGAAAAAAAGATAATACTGAAATTGACTAGATTAGGTTTGTGTGTAGGATAACCGACAACGATCACTCATGCCCTTGTCCCAAACAATTTGATAGCACCTTGGTGTAATCTGAAACAAAACAAAAGTATTTATCAATAACACGAAGAACAAGTCACAACTGATATAATAAATAACTTGTAATATAATTCCAAATATTCCAAATTATATTAGCCATATTAAAACCGTAATAGTCCAGTCCGGGTTATTGTAAATCAACTTATTTTCGCGTTTCCATACCTAAGTACATTTCCGTGACGATTTAATTTTGCGATTTACAATCCTAAGGACTACACTATACACTCCATCAAGGAATGATACTACCGCGGCGATTTATTTTGGTATTTTTTTATTCCAATTACGCAAAATTCAATCGCACTCGAAAATTAGCTGATTTACAGTAAGTCACGGTATCCAATGATATTCAAGTGGCAATGAGGAACAAATTTTATGCAATAAAACTATTAACAAGTTTTATAGAAGATACTTTCCTTAAGGTTCTTATGAAAGCAATTTCCGTTGGTTTGATTATCAAAACTACATTTAACCAAAACTGTAAATTAGCAGATAATATGATTTGGATACCTGCATTACAGTGTGTATTAAAGTCCCTTACCTGACTTGGAATGTCGGCGATGTCAGTAGTGTATGTTCACCGTCATGGTTTATGTAATATTTCCGTGTGGATCCCTGGGAGCCTTGTAGACTAACCTCAAATCCGGTTCCTTGTATGGTCTTCACAAAATCGTAATCGAACTAAGGAACAATAAGATGAAAAAAAGTCCAAAGTCATAAAAATATATCGATCATGATATTTCATGGTTCTTTAAAATCATTCTATCGGAAATTTCCAATAAAGAGAAAATATTTCCGGAGAAATTTAGTTCGTTAAAGATGCTTGACCGCCGACAGAGCATAAACGATACTCATCATTTGAACAGTAATTGGTGTTTAATCATGTATATATATTTCTAATTAACACAAAAAATAACCAAAAAGAATTTCTTTTGCTTTTGGTGAATGCCCAATCAGTACTTGATACCATATAGGACATAGTGCCACGGGAATTTTTCCGGGATGCAATTAATTATTTTAATAGTTTTATCTTGAAGTAAAATTAGAAGCTCGAACTTTACAATGGTGGTAATGGTGTAAAGTAAGTAACTTTTGTAACTGAAGAAAAATACTTATTTGTCTGCTCCTGTTTTTGATAGAGAAAAAATACCATTTGTCAGCGGTGGAGTATCTTTAACAAAATCAGTTTCAAATCTTTAACAATATTAGTGACTAGTGAAGTTATCACCAATAACGTGACACTTACGCATCCCGATTGCCTGCTGTTGACCTTGAGTAAGTGTCGGAGATGGTCTACAAAGCTACACTTGTGGACGGCATGTAAGGCTAGTGATGTGTCTCCGAATGTAGGCTTCATCCTCCTAGGGCCGTTAACAAGTGTCGGTACCCACATGTCCAAACTATACATCGGGCCAGACAGACGACCTATGGACAAATAAAATATTGATGATGATATAAAAGTTCAATAAGTACTACAGTAAACCGGCTTATTTTCGCGTGCGATTTAGTTGCAATAAGGTGTAATAAGTTGGTCTTATAACAATAATAAGTATAGGCTTTACGACAGACGCAAACTCAATATCATAATTATGTTTTAATATTGTATACAAATCGTTGTTGTTGTAGTGGTTGCTATGGATTCATGAATATGAACACTACATGATTTGTGTATCAATGTTCGTGAACTAACCACGGATGTTTCTGGTAACGGAATTATGGAGACAATCCAAACAACCAAAGATTATTTGACTAACATTTCATGTTACAAAATACATGTATTTGTCTTTGATGTCTAAGATAAACTTGCGTTGTTTGAGTGAGGCAATTTTAATACGTTACAAAAAAAAAGCTGGAACCTTTTTATCACAAAAGGCACTCACATTTCTGTCCGACGCTGTCCTTTATATTTGTCGTTGAGGTCTGTGTAGAAGTAACATCCAGATCGATCGTCCGCCTCTGGAAAAACGCCCTGAGAGGAGCTACTGTCAATATAAAAATGAAGACACTAGTTCGGGAAAAATATATCAAGTGGTTAGTTCTATCTACTCAAATTCAATATTTTGATTTGGCATTTTAATGATCGTTTTAACAGTTTGTTAACAGAAATGTATAACAATGTTCTACGTACCAGAATGTCTCGTCGGTCCTAACCATCTCATCTTCTCACAATCTCTCACCATTTCACCACACAGGCCGAATCCAAGAACAAGTCCGGCAAATACAGTCAATTTGTTGTTCTGGTAAAGACCAGCAACATTGGATGAAGTTGTTTTGCCTGAAATAACAAAATAATTTATATTACATGTGCATAGAGACACTCTCAAAGAAATGAAATCAACGAAAGCGCGATAACAATACCTCGAAAAAAATTATTAATTGATGAATACACATGTATGAATTCAAAACACCAAACTTGCTAGCTTAAATAAATGTGAGGAAAAGTATCTGCTGTCTAGAAAGATTAAGCGTCTTATGTTTTATTGGCAAATCCCGTCAGCAAACTATATTAGGTGTACATATGTACTCAATCCATGGTTAAACCGTCAATCGACTTCCACAATATATTTACCTTTGATTATGTGTAAAACAGCAGTTTCTATATCTTTGGTGCCATTTAGAAATTCAACCAGGACGTTTCCGGTTCCTGCAGGAATGATGCCTACTGGGATATCACACACTGGAGAAGTAGGCGTGTCTAATTCAATGTCCTTATTTGGATGCTGCTTACGGAGTAAGGCATCCACGCACTCACTATAAAGTCCATCTCCCCCAACTGTTACAATTCTGTAATCAAATAATGGTGTCAAAATAAGGTTGAAAATAAATCGTTTAACGGTAAAAAGAAGGAGAATATTCAAAGACACAAAAAACAAATACTTCGTTGATGATGAACACTAGTTTGTATGTTTAGTTCTTTACGTGAAATTATGTTGTAAATAGAAAATGTCTTTATGTCACTCTGTCGTTAAACTATTTGAAATAGTCATCTAAAATCTGAACACTCTTTTGTTGGTTGAAATATTCACCTTGACTTAAACTCACACTTTCATAGACGACCAAAGGAATGAAAAGCAGTCCATATATAAACATCCGTGCGGAATAAAATCAATTAATTATTTAAACATTTCTTTTTAAAGAGGAAATGAAATAACCTACACGAAAATTCTTACCCATCTATTGAAGTGAGATCGTATTCATCTAGCACAGACGATATATGTTGTCGCCGCTTAGTTACTGAAATACAAAGAAGCCAGACATGATACAGCTTTGTTTAATACCTTATAATGCAATTTGTACATGATAAATAATGGTTTATCACTTTTAGATGGTAAACAAATCGACATTTTATGCATTAATACGACGACATTATGATATGAATATCAAATGACTGCTATAATAAAAGCTTTGAAACATTAACCGGTAAAGGTGTTTTAATGTCGGGAAAATTGATGGCAGTATATTAGCATGAGCTGAATAACTAAGGCGTGTGATATTCCACATTTCCATTTTTTATAAAATACATTCTATAACATCATTACAACGTTGAGGATCCCTGTCACGTACCAACAACATTCAATTCGATACCACAAACTCGAAAGAGTGGCGCCATCTGCTTCCGGTAGACGGTCGTGCCCTTCTTCCTTCCGCTTATTGGGTTGATGAACACAAGGAGACGCCTTGGTCTTTGAGAACCTACATGTATTGCAATTTGATAACAATGAATTATTCATCAGTAGAAGTCATTTTATTTTTCCATCGTTAAAATTGTGCAATTAATACATGTTCCACTATCTTCATTAATACTGAAAAGAACTTAAGTACCATCGCTACTGGAAAAAGTGAAAAAGGATTAGGCCTGATAAAGTCATTATGTGTCTTTAGTTATCAGTGAAATTATTATCCAGTTTAGGAACTTACAGCACTTATCTTCTATTTTGGGATTTTAATTTGCTTTTATCTCAAAGATAAAAGAAAACTGGTGAATAATAAGGCTTAAAAGGAATGCCCAAACTTTATAAAAAGCATGAATGGTTTAGACAGCATATTACGTATTAATGATTTGAAACACGTGAGTAAGTGAATGAATGAACAAAGGGATATGATTTCGCTAAATTAACGGACTGGGTTTTACCTTGGATTACGTTGTTGATTTTTGTTAAGAAAGAGAAAGCATCAGACGAGTTCAAGGATAATGCAATGGACTCCATCCTCATAACTCTTTGTGGAAAATGCTCTACAAAGAACAGTCTGTACGTCAGCATATTGGGCTCAAGGACGTCAGTTCCAGTTTTAACGGGGTGTATTGCCAGAATATCTTCTGTACATATCGATTTCACTGTAATAGAAAAAGAAAGAAAAAATCAATTACGCATTTTTTTTAATGAACAGATTATACTTTAATGTTTTTTCAATTATTTGAGATTTGGATTTTAAATGCCCTTATCCAGTGTAATATTCGTCTTATCGAATTATATAGATAAAAATAGACAAGCAAGACGACTAAACAATTTAGATGACGTGCAAAAATAACCACATAGCTGTTTAAATGATAAGGAGAGGACATATGAAACCTGTCAAAATGTTACGGTGTATAATTTTGAATAACATATCAGCATAACAAAATATAGAGTGCACTTGTACAAGTACAGGTTTTGCAGGAAGACATGATACCAAATAAGGAGACATGAATAGCAGCAATCACTGTTTCTTTGTATTGATTTTGCCCGCAATAAAAAGCAAACCAAAAAGAGAAAAACAATCTTCAAAGACATAACTAACACACCTTGTACAGCAGGCAAAAATTATCAAAGATACAAATAAGTATACCCTGTTTCCTGTCAAAACAATATTATATAAACTAGATTGTCTTTGGTTTCCCATCCCAGGCGTGCCTAAAGAACATTACACATGCCTGTATAGGATTCCATAACAAATGCTGTAAATCGACTTGCTTTGGCGGCTACTAATTTTCGCGATTTTCATTTCAAAACCAGTTTGCGTAGATTACCGTTCGCGGTATGAAGAAGTAAATATTCGTTTATATTCATAGATAAACGATTGTACAATTACGTGGGTCGCGCGAAATTTCCACAATTAAATCGCACGCGAAATACAGTTTGTTTACAGTAACAATACTGACAGTTGTAATGTGATAAAACCTTCAAATATAGTACTCATTCATGATAAGTCATTTTAAAATACAACACGATAATCAATTTTAGATATATCTGAACCAGCATTTTATTGAGACAGGCTTTACGCCGTAAACCATGACATCTGTACACGAGAATCTACCTGATCTGTGAACACTTCACTTTGAACATCCAGGATTTAAATCCCTATGTCTATAACTATAAACCTTGACATGACAAATCGATCCGTATTGATTGCTTCATATGTTGTCCTTTTTACTCATCATAGACACTACATAGATCTATTCTTGTACTTTAAACGAAACTGGGTCATATCCATAAGTGTTTAAAGCGGCATCGAATGGTGTAGAGAGCAGCAGTTTTGAGACCTTAACTTCAGGTGAATACTAGAAAAGCTTGAATGTGTCTTTTAGGGTCGATTCCATAAACTTTGATTACTTAACAAATTTTGTTTAACCAACGTGTTAAAGTTACATGTTCTGTAATGACCTAATGGTTGCGAGGCAATATATATTTTTTGTCTGTACTCTTAAATGATTTTCGCAATTTAAGTCATCAATCCTTATGATTTGCAATAGATAACTGAAAAAAATAGATATTTCCCCGTTATGCCACATCTAAATTAATGTCGTATCTATATAAATGTTATACGTTGCACTGTTCGGAGGAATTCCCATTTAGACACTCTTAACAATTTAAAACAACATACCCCTTTAATGCAGTCGGTTCCTGCAAATAAACGAATCTTTTACGTGCAAATGTGGTCATAACCAATTATGATTAAAAAAAACACACTTGTATTCGTCACTTATGGGTTTCAATTTCGATTTTACAATTGTATTCACGCAAATTTACTCGAGTGTATGTGTTTATTGTCAATCAAATATCCATTCAATAATTTTCTGACCTAAAACGAGTTTGGATTGTTTGTATTTTCAAACGACCCTATGTTTACCTTTTCGTGTCAACATTGTCTGGCCGCGATACAAGTAGAGAGTGTATATAAGTAATGTCGATAAGATCGGAGTGTTATGTAGATATGCTGTCTGATGGTTACATCGGGTAGACGACAAACCATGAAACAAGCGAAACGACGACATTTATGTTCTTTTTTTTATTCTTCCTATTGAGGTCAACAAAGTGAATCCACAACATTTTACAGAGACTCAAATAGTTTCCCCAATAAGGATTTGAAAAATGATATGTCAAACATTTGTACAAGGGTTCGAAGGGTGAATCCCTAAACATTTGTACAGATGATATCCTCAATAAATGTACAGAGATTCGAAGGGTGATTCCCTAAACATTTGTACAGATGATATCATCAATATATGTACAGTGATTCGAAGGGTGATTCCCTAAACATTTGTACAGATGATATCATCAATATATGTAAAGTGATTCGAAGGGTGATTTGCACAAGGGTTTGAAATGACATCCCCAATAATTTTTACAGAGATTCGAAGGGTGATTTGTACAAGATTCGAAGGCTGATATCCCAAACATTTATACAGAGATTCGAAGGGTGATTTGTACAAGGGTTTGAAGGATGATATCCCCAATATTTGTACATAAATTCGAAGGGTGATTTGTACAAAGGTTTGAAGGATGGTATCCCCAATATTAGTACAGAGATTCGAAGGGTGATATGTACAAAGGTTTGAAGGAAAATATTCCCAACAATTGTACAGAGATTCGAAGGGTGATCTGTACAAAGGTTTGAAGGATGATATTCCCAACAATTGTACAGAGATTCGAAAGGTGATTTGTAAAAGAGTTCAAATGATGATATCTCTAATATGTGTACAGAGATTCAAATGGTAATTTCTTCAACATCTGTACAGAGAGTTGTTCGATGAATGATATCCCCAGCCTTTGTTACATGGGTTCGAAAATATTTGTGTTATTGGTAAATACCAAAATTTTGCAGAATGCTGCATGAACGGGAGGTCGATAGTAAAGGTGGGAGGCTGCAAAAGACGCATTTCTCAAAGAAAAAAAAACATTATTAAAAATCAAAATCAGATCAATAAAGATAAAAAAAACTTATTAATAAAACTGATTATTTCAAATCTACAATATATCAGTATAATCCGGAAAATAAATCAAGGTAGTTTTAGTAAAAAAATAGACCAAATAGAACATCTGAAATTGGCGGCAACATGTCTTACCTGGGGTTTTGTTAGACTGCAAATTACACGTCCAAGTCAAAGCATTTTCTGTCAGCGATACATCCATGGCAGAAGCTTTCTGTCCTGTTTTTCTTGACAAAAACATTTTAAAACTGGTTTTATCCATGTCCCTTAGCTCTGTTTCACACACAACGGACTCTAGGCTTTTAGTAACATAAAGTAATCGCTCGTCGCGTAACCATATATTTAAATACACAAGTAAATTAATTAAGTGTCATACAACGTTATTTTTTGCAAATGTCAACCAGAAAGATTAATATGCTAATTAATGTTGGCGACGATGCAATACTATTAAACTGATACTGCCGTGTGGCTGTTACCCTGTCGTTCGATTGTCTGAGGTATATACCCGCTTGCCTTCCGTTTATATACACAGGCCTCGCTGTAGAGTAGTTCCTGTATCGTGCCTACCACCAGGTGAAATCATCAGTTGTTATCTGAGGTCAGAATCAGGTACAGATAATCTTTGTTCTATCGTCACGCAGGATACGCTGGTTGGCGTTAGGTTAAAAATAGTATTTTGTTATAATAAGTGTTAAGTGATGATTAGTAGGGACAAGACAAAATATTTTATTTAAGTGTACGTGTTCGTAAAATCTTTATTGGATCAGTATATCTATAACACTGTTCAGGAATCATATTTGTAGGTATTCATTACAATGTTCACGGAGGATATATGATATGTTACTTAAGTATCGTTCATTTAAAGTATGGGCGCTTTCTCCATAGAGTCATGCAAAATCGTGCCCCTGAAATTAACTTTTTCTAAAATAGTATGCACAAAACCAGCTATTTCTTGATAACTACATGTATTTATATTAACAACCCTTGTTATGTGTACTGAGAATGAATGAGTTTCCTTTTGGAAAACTAAAATAAATACATTATATTAGAACACGCTTTATATTCAAATTATTAGTAAAGTCTGCCAAGCGGCCATCTCTGTATAAAGGCCACATACCTTGCTTAATAAGACCCCTCTCTGGGTTCTAAATGGTAGTCACCACATTAACCTGTTGATAGCGACTATTTTGCTGTAAAGATTTGTCTTTGTTACCTGAATGATCTTCATAGAACGATTTGACTGTAAAGCCACTGAACAAATATAAGATGCACCAATTTCTCTCTGAAACTTTAAAATCTCCCATTAACTTTATCCGGAAAGTACAGAGTTATAAAGTGTCGTCTCAGTGAAGATAGATATCTCGAAACAAACTTAAGTAATAATGATAATTGAGCATGTGTTTAATATGTTATCAAAGCGACGAAATCCAAAATTACATAATTTAGACGATTACTCAATTACCATTATCAACTAATAACTAAATAAAAGTTTATTCCTTCCATCTACTGTTTTCTGTGTAAATAAAGAATTATCTTTGTGTCAGAAATGTCTTTATTTCCAACAAAAGTTTTGCTCTTTGTGTTTCGTCATTGACAGTTGTCGTTACCAGTAAACCTTGGTGTTCTAGACACAATATTAACAAAAAGGCGCTAGTACTTTTTCCAAGTGAAAGTGAGCGAGAATCAAATAAAAAATTATTTTCACACAAAACAAGATCTATATTCAATCTATTTATTTTATTGAACTGAATACTGAACCTGATTCGTAGTGTATGTGTATGATTTGAACCTATTGACTCGTTACGCATACCACAATGTCATCTTTCACCCCTGGAAGTGTACTAAAATTAATAGATTGGTATGCCTTCTCATGTCCGATCTAAAGCAGAAACAAGTTGACAGCAGCTAATGACGTCATTAGGTATGCCGTACCATAAAATATTTTATAAAATTCCTTTCTAGTGTAAGCGTGAATATCACTATATGTTGGTGTTTTTTTTTCGCATTTAATCTGATAAAAGGAACATCTTTTTGTTGTTTTATTCCTTAAAAGGTTTGGTGTTGTTGTGTACAATGAATGGACCGTCTTCGCGAACCTGGCACCTCGCATTACAACATGATTTATGACTGCTACAGCAAAGCTGTCTCACTAGACGGGAATTCGTGGCGGCATTTACGGACGATGGTGTCGGTTTCCACGGAGGGAGGTCTAGATCGAGTTACAATCATTAAACACCTATGAACGGACTCGAAGACACAGTTTGGGTGACAGGTGCATCCTGTCACACACCAAAATTATCTCCCTTGTTTCTCTTCTTCCTTGGGCGGAGTCGAACTGTGGATAGGAAAAACATACCTAAACTGGTCACGTGACACTCGTGGAGGCACATATGCAGTAGGATGATTTAACCCACATTTTTTATTCGTTAATGGAACTGATGACTCCGGAAGGTCGGTATATAGGATCGATATAGTCATCTCGAAAGGCTAAAATCTGGGACAGGAAATGGATTGGGCTGAAAATTGAAACAAAATCTCAAATTAATTAATGTGTTTCATTCTTGGACGATAAATGGGTTTCTTTTCTCGAAATTATGGGATGTTGGCTATAGTCTGTATCAGCTATATCCACTAATCAGTTATAAAGGTAAAATGGAAAAGATTAATTTGGCTGCACTTATGACTGTGACTTGTGTTATATATAAAGTATCATTACCTTTAAAAATTGTTAGTTATATTATGATGATTGATCGAGTCATTTTAAAAATTAATATAAAAAATAATTTTGTCGAACTTAAACGAGTCTTTTTAATAGATGGTTTTATGGTATAGATGTAGCACAGGTAAGTCATTTTCTAAAACAGGCTATAACTTACCTGTAATTAGCCCCTATTGTTCTTTATTTTTCCTCCCCCAATGTTAAAATAGAATATGTTGGCTGAGTGGGAAGATACCGATGACACAAAGGTATGGTGTAATGTGCTTCTTATAAATAACCTTACGGTTTTGATTCTACTTGTAATAATATAACATTCCATCGGTACTAGCATAGGTGTTTTTATATAGATTTTGAAGAATTATCTGGAATTCCTTTTTATAATTGATTATTGCTTTACAAGGATACGTGTGAAAGGAATGTACAGCGTTGTGATCTGTGGAAATGAATTAGTATAAGAAATAGGACAACAGTAAGAAAATCAAAATTATTGGATCTTTTAATTTTTTTAATTGTAATATGTAATTCATTTTCTTGAAAATTAATCGAATTCTAAAATCGTATTTACTTTGACATGTTATCATTGTTATTGAAAGGAAACACCAAGAATAGGGTTATAGAGTCGTTTGGGAACGTTAACTATTAAACACAACATGGTTTATATTATTAAACACAACATGGTTTATGTTATTAAACACAACATGGTTTATATTATTAAACACAACATGGTTTATATTATTAAACACAACATGGTTTATATTATTAAACACAACATGGTTTATATTATTAAACACAACATGGTTTATATTATTAAACACAACATGGTTTCAGTTTATTTTAAGGCAACGAAGATTCCAAACACATATATACGTAGAAAAGAGGAGTCAAATTAGACATTTAATTAACACAAGTTTTAAGCATACTTGTATATTAATCACCCATTATATTTATTTAAGTATTTGCTCTTGTGAAAAGTCAAAATTTTCAGATGACTTTAGCTAACTTTTTTTCTAATATAGAGTTTTTGGAAATAGGAATTCACACCAAAGTTAAACTGGAATAATTTTGAGCTATTATGAACCAAAGATAGCTATTTGACGTAAAATTTGATTTCACAGGTAAGTCACTGTTTTTAGCATATACACGACGAACTAAAGCAATATTTTGCAAATTAGTTGTCTGATAAGTGTGGATATTCACAAAATTGTCAAAGACAATGTTTTCTTTAAGGAAATAATAATATCACACAGTCAACTGATAATTTAGGCTCAGAACAGCTGTATATGTTACCCCTACCCCCTAAATTTTGAAGATGAATATACCTCGTTTTTTACAATTTTTGACAGGCTGCACGCACCACAGAAAAAGGTCTGATGACTAACGTTTTCTAATATTTTGCATTTCAAAAGAAAATAAGTTGCTGTTTCCAAAACTATCATAAATTTTTGTTGTGTTACAAAATTTGTTATTTTTACAGCATTTCTCGCAAAAATATTTAATAACGTTATCTAATTAAATGTAAAATATTGAAACCATTTTATTATGATTCCACACTTAAATACAGTAACTTAATATTTTCATTACTGTGAACATAAAAAAAATATTTACAAAGTAAAAAATGCACCTTTTCAAAATTGCCGCCAAATTGGTCATTTCTTATAATGTATGTATACAAAATTCTGCAAGCAACAGAAGTCTTATTTTTTGACATATTTTCTATATGGCCACTTGCTAAAATTGGAACAATCAGTTTTTGAAAATAACAAAAAAAAGTCTTTGATTAATGTTGAAACGAGACTTTCAACGAGACTGAAAACTCACCAGAACAAATCCTAAACACTCCGTTTGAAACTACGCTCAATACACTGTACCTCTAATCAAATCAGTGCGCAGTTCAAGTTGTATTCCGTGTAGAATTTTCTGACTGAATTCCAAATTTGATTGCAACAAACATACATTTTTACAGTATACGTATTTATTTAGACTTCAGCAATGCTCGAGACTTTGAAGAAAGAAGACAATATATTTAACCACAATGTTTGAATAATTTCTTTGTCCAATTTGAACCTTTTGTCGTATTTGCATATTACATCTGCCCGTGTGGAAAGGTATCGATCGTGACGTTTGCGAGCGTAACGTCATACTTTTCAGAGAAAACAACGTGAATTTTCATCATAAAATCATGACGTCACAATCAGTACCTACCCGGAAGGGGTTGTGTTTGGTTCATCTAAAAGCTTGTGTAATGAAATATATTTTGTTTCTGTATAACATACTACTTATCACACTTTTAAAATAGATTTTGGAGTCATGAAAAAATAAATGTCATTATCGAGAAAATATATGTTGAATAGAAAGATAATCCATTCAAAATATATAGATATATCATTACGAATGTAATGATTTATACTCGAAATGGTAATTTTGCAATTAATAAAATTGGATGTGTTTTTCAATAACGCAACAAAAAAAGATGTTTTAGCAACGAAACTCCTTATATGATTTCAAATCCAACGCAAAAGGACAAATGGAAATAAATTCATGCTGAAAATATATGACACTTTCTATATGAATCCTTATGATTGTTTTAGAAAGTAACATTAAGAGCTCACTATATGAAAACCTGGATAAATCTTTCTTAAAATATTTTTTATATACTATCTGATGTTCTGAGTTATGAGGTGACACTGTATAAAACGGTCTCACCCATACTGATATAGCTTTATACAGTACAACTTGCCAAAGCCTGTCCTTGTCTAGTCTGGATTCTTGTCTATTGCGACACAATGTCAATTTCAACAACTTCTATTAAAAGGTTCGAACAACAGGCATAGCCTATATGAGTTTTCTCCCTAAGTAACAACTAGTACATAGCAAAATCAAAGGATATAAAGTGTTCTTTATAGTATATACATGTAACAGTATAAACATCTTATATACTTATTAGATATAAAGTTTGAATGTGGAAGTTTGAAGTTACGGATATTTTAATTGATGTTTAATTGGCAAAAACTGTAAGTATATAGATTACCTATATACATCTTGGATGGTATGATGCGTCATGGTCCCGTCGTCAGGTGAATCCTCCTTCCTTGGTTGTTTCGGCGCTGTTCACTACAACCTCCGGAGGTGCGCCGACTGGGGTGATCAGGTCCCAGCCCGGAACCACTCAGCTGTCCGCTAGTATATTACTACACTGTTGTTCTGATATTTAATGTTCATACACAACTTGATGTTACTGGTGTTGCCCTCTCCACTGTTCCTCTCTCTTCTTCCACAGCCACATTGATGCCACCTCAGCCTCTCTGCAGAGCCGCCCTATCAATCTTCTTCTCTCTATGCCAGTAATGCCGATAAGTATATAGAAGTATATAGAATCTATAAGTATATAGAAGATATATTTCAAGTTTCGAAAGGTTATTAGTATTGAATCCAGTATCTAATGAAAGGGTTCCCTCCACACATAGGATACAGACAAAAATGTCCATATCGGCTTATTAGCCATTGGTCATCCATTGGGGCCAGTCATGGATACTGGATTCTGTATTGAAAATAATATTGTGAAGCGTAGTAAGCCAGTTTTGCTGTATTATAAACTCGCTCACATATACATAACTGTTATATAATTATAGTGTTAGAAAATATAGGTTATATTATAAGATGATGATTGAATTAATCCATCTTCACAAAATTCATACTTATGTTTATAGCTGATAAATATCTTAGTTATCACATAAACAACACTGCATAGTAATTATCATAATTAATTCATAATGCATACAAGTATAAAATATTCAAAATATCAAACAAAACACATATTAGATCTGTATGGAGGAATGGCAACCAGTGATCAGAGACACAGTGATCTGATTATTTACTATTGTGAAGTACAGTCAGTGTATTATTGTATTTGTTATATTGTATTCAGCATTACAAGTTTAAAGTGGAAAATTATCAAAAACTGTTTTTATTTACTGTATTATATGACCGAAAATCTATTTGTGGCTCTTACAAACTCAATAGTATAACAAAATATATATGTATTGGCCGGTTCATCACAGTCACAACAACCTGATAGAATCCTAATTAGATTGTAGTGGTTGTGATTTTCACCAAATAATTTATCTTTTAGAGTTCTACATGGATTATCATATTTCACACAAATAATGTTGCACTGGTTCATGAGCATTACAACAGTTACATGTTGGTGATTCAGCGAGATGGTCCCTACAAAGATTAAAATTAAGATTACTTGAAGAATTTCTAAGTTAACATAGAAAGTATTATGTTCCCTATCACCTATATTTACAAATACAGTTCTGTCTGTGGTAATGTCACTTACAGATCTTTTTAAGAGTTGTTTAAATTGGTATAATGATGTGATATTAGTTAAGCCAAGCCTGCAAGTTCATTATAATCTCTAATTGTAAATGGTATAATTTTTTGCATATGTATTTGTCCGACATACAGATATTGTAAAGATTCGTTCATTACTTAATATGGATCAACATTATCTAAAGAGGATTCAATCAATTCTGTTAAGTAAGTGGGAGCAGCTTCTGTGATAATTTTGTACAGGAGAATGTTGTTTTTTTCTGTCTTACAGCAGGGGTGTCCCAACCAAGTTCAGAATACAGTTTATAGTGCGAGGTTCCCTTGCGCAGTCCTGTGATAACTCTAGCTGCATCTAATTGAATTGATCCAATTACTGCTTCCTCATTTTGATTACAATTATCAAAAATGATGTCACCATATTCAAGTATGGGTCTTATATGATCATTATATATTGTGATGAGTGTTTTGCGACTTATTTATATTTAACAGACTTAGTAAGTAAATGCGCTTACTTGCTTTATTATAAATAAAATTTATATGATGAAGCCACTTACCATCCTCAGAGAAGAAAACACCAAGATGTTTATGATTAGATACATTTTCTACAGTTTCAGATTGGAAAAAAACATCAGGAATGATCATATTTCTTTTCCGACCAAAAGTTACAGATTCTTTTTTTGAGGATTTAAACTTTATATCCCATTTCTTGGACCATATATTTACATTTTCTAAGTCATTAGATAACCTAGTAGCTGTTTCTAGCGGATTAGTATATATAACATTATAAAGAGATGTATCATCAGCAAAAAAAATCTTTTTTCTCATTTGTTATACATTTAGTTATATCATTTATATATTTCAGAAAAAAGAAAAAGACCGAAGACTGATCCCTGGGGGATACCAGCACTTACCTTCCTATATGACGAGTAATAGCCTTCAGTCATAGCTCTATGTTTATGATTACTTAAATAGTTTCTAAACCATTTAAGATTACCCTTAATACCATATTTTTCAAGTTTAAATAATAAGCCAGGATGCCATACGCGATCAAACGCCTTGCTTACATCACAAAATATTGATCTATTTTCAAGACCTTCATCAACTTTTTGAATAATAGTATTACACATGGATAAAGTTGATAAACAGTAGAGTTATCAGGAATAAACCCACACTGGTATTTTGATGTTCCATGTTTAAATATAACCTTTTCTAAAATCCTAATAAAACAAGAAGTAATATATATTGAACGGTAGTTAAAAACATCATCTATAACACCTTTACCTTTATAAATAGTATTAATATTAGCCATTTGTCAAGACAGATGAATAGAACCAGATGTCATGGTTTTAATGAATAACAGAGTCAAGGGAGTTATCAATGACGGGGAAAGAAGTTTATAACATTTGGAATAATTTCATTTGGCCCTGCAGGTTTGTATGTCGAGTTGATCCCTCACATTCTGTTTATGAAATAAAATGTTACTTAGTTTATTGGGGGACTAAGGAACAAGAGGCAGGGGATCAATGTTATCTGAGGATGTTGATATGTCAGTAAAATAGTCAACAAGACATTCTGCTTTATTAAAGAGGATGGAACAAAACAGTATTGTTATGATGGAATGGAGGAATAACGGGTACGTTAATTTTCAGGAAAGTTTTTGCTGTTTTCCACCATTTGGATGTTGAGACATGTGGGTCACGTAAGGAGTTTTCTAAGTTTTTTATGTAAATTTCTTTAACGTTACATATGAGTTGGATAACTTCCTTTCTAATGTTTCTAAAGTTTGTCTAATGGTCTGGATTATTGGTCTGTATTGCTTTATGATCTCTATCCCTCTCTCTTAGTTTTAACCCTATCTCGGTTGACATCCATGGCTTATCATTTGTCCGAACGGTGACATTTTTAATCGGTATGCACTCATTTACAGCTTTATATATATTTTAACACGAGTAGCATTAAAATCATTTTCATCCTGTTCTGCATTGCTATTTACCCACTCTATGCTGTTTATCATGCAATTCATTCTAACAATGTCACCATTATTACATATATAAATATTTTTTGTCTATGCATGATTTCTATATGTAAGATATGACACAGCGACATTAATTACAGGGTGGTCCCTACAGACGTAATTGTATGTTTTCCTAATTTATAATAATCAAAATACTATAATCAGGAAATTTTCCAAATATATTGACCGGTGCTATCCGGTTTAGACAAGCCATATTGTATCAATGGCCAATATAATCTTTCCCTAACTAGATGGTGTCACAGATCACAACCCGAGGGGTAAGAAGCATTTTCACAGCGACATGAGCATGGTTCCGTCGTCTGGACGTCAATATTAATGACGCCATCAACAATGCACGTCACGGTTACGCATGAAGTTATGACGTCACATAATTGTCTTCAGGTTCAAAAGGTTAGCGCGCGCAATATGTCATACCCTAGGTGTAGACAAAGAATTCTCCCAAGGCTAAAGCCTGTGACAAATCAGTGGATGTTGAAAGAAAAAACTGTACAGCTAAGCCAAGGAAGATTTTGCGTTGTCTGCCCCATTAACAGCTTTTCAAATGTAAGTGTGTGACAGATGAAAAAAAGCTGGAGATTTTGTGAAAACCCACCAACCGTCATTCAGATCATATATTGACTCGTGGACTTCTCGATCTCGTGACAGAAAGAAAAAGAACAAGTCATTCGGCAAACCTCGGCCGATTCCGGTACCTGCATCTAAGTTAGAAGAAGAGTACCGAATATCTAATTTAGATGTAGGGTACCGTACATCTAAGTTAGATGTAGTGTACCGAAATCAGCCGAGGTTTGCCGAATGGAGAACGAGTGATAGAAAATTTGACCCCTTTGCCACTTGGTCACCGCGGCCCTTATTTTAGTCTTCAGTTCAGGAAGACCTGTTGGGTCAGAGTTAGATTGATATATCATCCAGGTGGACAGATAAGATCCAATTAAAGAAAGACAAAATGGGTTGTTATCTACGTAGGTAAACATTGTATAATTTAACATTTAGCCATTAATGACCACAGTAAATACTGAAGCTTTAAAGTGTCCTTCGCCCCGGCCTTATCGGAAGCTACTGTCCAGGTCATAGTGTGGTATTGTATTCACGTAGGGATTCACATGTATCATTCTGTGAGTAAAAGTTATGTAATTGTTAGATAAGACTAAAGATTTGTGTACAAATGATTTAAGTTTGACTTAGGTCACACAGGTAAACAATATCTGTTATGTCTGTTCGGTTAAAGATTACATACATTACATGATTTGTCAAGTAGGTGTAAAATTTAATATAGCACGTGTCTTGGCGACGTTAACATAGGACTATTAATAAATTCATATAAAGCAGTAGAGATAATACAAAACTTTCATTGAACACATTTTCAAATGTCTGTCTGAAAACATGAAAGAAAAATATTTGTATCTTTAACATGAATATTCTTAGAAAATCCTTATGGTAATGCTACTGATTATAGAGCGATTTTTTTAATCCTTGCATTTAAATTAAATAATATGTCAACTTAACACATAAAAACAATACACAAAATCCATTTATTTCATTTAGAATCTTGGTTTATAAATGTATGGCCCTATAGCGATAGGAGACTCACATAAGCATATTTTGACATTTGGATGACACCGAGAATAAAACTGCTCATGTTTGACAACATAAAAATTACTCCTTGAAATAAGATCTTTGTTTTCCAACGTTCACACTTCACAAAAGCTAACACTATTTATTCAATGATTAACTTGAATGGATTTTTTATGTTATGGACAAAAATCTGAGTGTATTCTTAATAAATAGCAAAGCGGTTTATAATGAGAGTGCACTCAGATATTCGTGTTATAACTCCATATCACAAAAATATATTCAAACTAATCCTTATAATTCAATTTACTACAGCTAATCTCTTCCAAATCCTTTTTCATTCTCTTTTATTTATGAAATCAATACGCCGAAGTCGCAGTCAATAAGAAGTGACGCTACAAACGGTGATTAGATTTCATTTTGGGCTGATAAAGTATTCAAGCAAAATTAAATTATCCAAGTTGTGACGCATTACTCTTTTACTTTCTTATCTTTTTCACATGCATCGGTTATTGGAATCGAAATACAGGGCACGGGAATGAGAAAGTAGATAAAGAAACACCACCGTGAGATGATATTCATGACGTCATGAATATTTGTAAATGATTCATTAAAGAATGTTGAAGATTGTGGCATATGAAAAAACTTCATGAATATTCATCAAATGATTCTCATAAATAAAAGTGATTTATGAACGTTCATGAATTCACGAATGAAAGGATTAATGAATGTTCATGAAATATTTTTCCTGAATTTTCCATGATCTTTTAAGTTCATCAAATGCATGGAAATATTCATTAATAATTAAAGATTATTCATGAATTATTCATAAGCGTCTCACAGGGGAAGACTTTTCTTGTCTGTATATTATGTAAGAAACATATGTTTATGTTTCATTAATCAATGATCTTTAATATCATAATCAATAGTGTTTTCTTGTGATAGCTGCTGAAATGTTTCGTGTAAATGGACACCATAAGAAAGTCTAAATTTGCTCTGCCGCATGATATACTGTGTGTTAAACCCGTCACTCAAGGATGCAATACCTGTTTATATCTACCAATAATCCTTAATAAAGTAATTATTAATACTCTCTTGTGTTAGCTGTCACAAGGAAGGTGTTTTTTTTCTTTTACAACGTTTCTATAACAGCCGTCATACGAAAGTCTTCATTTGCTCTGTCACATGATAAACCTTGTTTGTCTTACGCCACTTAATATTACGGTGCTTGGACCTAAACATCATGTATAAACTAACAAATTAATTTAATATAATAAGAGTATAACATCATGACGCTGATACTATATGTATGCAAATATTGATGCGTTTACGACTTTGTATATGACGTTGAACCTGAATAAAATTATATATACATTATGTTTATTTTATGAATGACATCAAAAGACCTACGCACGGTATCATTTCAAACAACGTGTATGTGTACATTGTGTGTGGAATGCGCCGTAAACTTTACATGTTTATCAAACAATCCATGTTATCTTTCTAGGTCACACACATATCGTTATTAAAGGTGTTTTATTTACCACCATTCACCTTCGTAGTAGGGACTCGTGGAGATTGTAATCGTCATCCATTGTTAAACTCTTGTTCTTTTGAAGGTGGGATTAGGTATATTCGTGTTTGATGTTTTCATGTATATGGTTATCGTAATTCACTAAAATAATAAATACGTTTTATGACACCAACAACATGGATATTAGTGAATTGAAAACAAACAGGTATTTACCCCTCTAAAACGTTGAAATATAAATGGCAATAAAAACTTATGAAGCTGCTAAATATGGTAAACTTAATTATTTTTACCTTTTTTACGCCAAACGTTTTGTGCTAAAATATGCAAGCACTGATTATGGAAGAGAATATGCATAATAGATTAATTATGCTTCTTAATTTGTCAATGCTTTTTATTTGTTTTGATATTACAATAGAGTAAATATCATAATGGTGGTTAATTAATTCAAATCTAATTTACAAAATCAGTATAGCTTGTCTAATTACGTAGCGTAAGTGATAGTATAACGTGTCTTCTAAATACGTCCATAATCTCGTGCAGGTATGCAAGCTATCCTTGCGATTTCCTAATGTGTGGGACAGTAAAATACACACAGACGAGCATCTTTTTTTATTTTGATCGTTCTCCTTATTTTTGCCCATTCCGTCGATTATCTACCGGTGTAGTGTATCCTTTTCAGGTAGCAAACTGGTTGTATACATTATCAGTGAAGTGGGTTTTTGTTACATAACTTCAAGTTCAACCTTTCAGGGAATATTAAACAGTGACGTCGATTGTTTTGAATTCCCGTTTTAGAATCTGTTTTGAGTAGATTATCTCCCACCTGTACTAGGGGTACTTCTGGTACATTTCTTACACACCAGGACATACTTGAGGTCAAAAATGTTAAATAGACTCAGAGAAGAATTTTATTTTTTAATTTTTCATTGTTTTTGTTACTATCAATATTTCCAGGGAATTACCCTATTTAAAACACGCATTGGATAGCATGGGAAAACATCAATTGTCATCTATCAATTGTGAAACTGCTGAACATTTTTGTTTATCACTGGTTTTGCCTTAATTGGTCTTAGAATTTTCATGTTTGATTAAAAAACGTAAGATTCATCCATATGTGGCGTGATCACAGAACTAAATATACCAGCAGACGATATAATGTCATCACGCTAAAAGTGAAATAATAAAGAATAAAGAAATCAAAAACGTCATTAAGCTGCAAAATCATGGAAGCATCCTAATTTTACCGCTTTTTGCGCCAGACATTTTGTGTAAAAATATTATGGCGCTAATTGAGTCTGCTGCATTTCGTAGGTATAGCAATTATACTACAATTGCGCGAATTCATCATTGCGCTTACTTTTAGAAATAAATTTCGAGTTAAAATCTTATTGAATAGGTACGTTTACGTCACATCTGTTTCATACTTCAAAGTTTGAATTACTCTTTCTGCTGTATGATTGTATTGTGTCTCTTTGTGATAGTGGTCATCTACATACTTTAAAGTAATGCATGGGAGCTATATGTACCATGTATAGGCCCTATCTGAAGAGTGATATTTTGTAGAACTTGTTATGATGAAACCCAAGATATAATGTTACTAAATGAAAGAAAAAATAAGTAAGAGATGAACTTGTATCCTTATGGAAGATATGCAGATCTTGATTTTATAACGGAATAACAAATAACATATAATTGGTGGTTCTCACGTTTTCTGTATGTGTGGGACAGTAAAATGCACACAGACAAACACTATTTTTTATTGTTCTTCTTGTTTTTGCACATGCCCTTATCTTTATGAACGGGTGCTATGTATCGTTTTCAGGAAGAAAAAATGTTGTTAACGTTATCGTTGAAGTGTGTTTTTATTACGTAAATTCAAATATTAAGAGGAATATTTACCAATGACGCCAGTTGATTTGAGTTTTAGATGTGTGGGGCTGTTTTGAGTAGACCGGTACATTTCTTACACACCAGGATACAAAATATTTGACGTCGAAAATGTTAAATAGACTCAGACAAGAATTTTGTTTTTCATTTTTTCATTGTTGCTGTTATTATCAATATCTCAAGGGAATTACCCTATCCAGTAAAGCATCCATTAAACAGTGTAGGAAAAACATCTATCGAAATATACTGTTTTATAAATTGTCGTTTTAGGTTTAAACTGTGTGATCAAATCTACCGTGTCCTTAAGCACCAACCATTGCTTTAAGGTTTGATGAAGATAGTATTGTTGATTAATCGTTGATTTATTTATTTCTAATTCTTTTTTTAATCAAATGTTCGTTTTTGATTACATCTCTATTATCAAACTACATTTTTATTTATCACTAATTTGGATTTAATTGGTCTTAAGCTTTGCATGTTTGTGTTTATAAAAAGCTGTGTTCTCTTATATGTGGCAAGATCACAGAACCAGTCTTAGACAAACAAACGATTTGATGTCACCACTCTATGTAAGATTTAACTGTTAAGGAAAATCAAACTATGACCTGTCCTACAATGTTCTATCACTAAGGACTACACACGCCGTCATTTTATCGTACACAGACAACATATATTTCTCCTAATGAGACAGTTGATGTTGTGTAAATAGTATTTTGATTTATTTAGGTTTGTTCTTTTTATGCAATGTTATGTAACATGTCCTTGAGTCCTTGTTGTCGGAAAGTGGGTAGCTGTTAGCGTCGTTATCAAATTTCGCTATATATAATTTCCTTCAACCACTTTACTTTTGTGAGATTCAATTGTTTGAGTATTCCAAAGCGAATTCAAATGGTTCGTGGATATTTGTTTAAAAGAAAGAAAAACAAAGTTTAACAGAAAATACGTATGCACAATTGTCATGATCGCGAATTAAAATAATATGCGAAATGTTATACAGGAGAATAAAGTGGTTCAAAGCAGTATTTCCATATACAGAACAAACAAGGAAATCGTCATTCACTATATCCCAGGGGTTAATATCACTATCGTTGTATCGTCCTTTAAGCCACTTCATGAGAATAAATGACCAGTCACGGGACTGCAGAGTTGTTCTTGGACGATTTTACAGAGAGCGACGTCTAACTTCTAAGCCATAAAGTGTACTGTTATTCGATTACTTTGATTTATATCAAGTGACCAAAGGATGGATACTACCTGCCATGAAATATTACTTAGATCAAACTAAATGTAACAAGGATGGATACAAAGGTGAAAGAACACTTCATAACTCTGTTATTAAAAGGATGATTGGGTTAATTTTTTATTAGTGAATTTTTCATTTCGCATTTGCTGCAAGCACCTGTGATAATATCAGGAAGTAGACAAACATGGAATTATTTCAAAGAAATAGTGTTTAGCTATTAATTGATCCTAAAATTTGTTTTCATCTTGACTTGAACATAATCAATTTTTCAACTAGGAAGCTTACCAGAATTTAGGAAAATACCAGATGTTAGGTTTTAAATTTAGTCGTCTTTTACAATCATGTAATGGGATTTTCATATACATTCCGTGGGCCCTATCTAAAGTTGATTGACTTGTTACTGATGCATACGCCAGAGAATATGTATTGAAGATAAATTGGATCAAAAAGGTAAAAAAATAGACGAAATAATAATTTCCTGATGGGTACATAATGAGCGTAATAAAACAAAAAACAAAATATGTTTCTAGGTAATATTTCAGTACATTTTTTGTAAATTAAATAACGTTTGATGTTACTGGACAATAAGCGGTAAAGTAAGTAAAAGTATAGGGCTCAATCATGAACGTAGGGAATTTTGAATAATTTGTGATATTACCACTTTGATTCAAAATCTAAAATTCAGAGACAATTTGTGCAAACTGTTGCAAATAACCCAATGATTACGTAATGCTGTTGTTTATATGATTATGTCTAAGATGTATGAGGATGTGCTATCTGTAAGTCTTGTGTGGGACACATATGTGCAAGTACACATGTTTTGTTCTATTTTGTTTGCACTCCTGGTATCTGTACTTGTCGTCATCTTTATCAACTTGTATTTTGAATCCGTTTCAATTATAAAGGAAACTGTTCTATTTTTATCAGTATATTGACTTTTTGTGCTTATTATCTTTAACTTCACCTATTGAGCTTTACCTATGACGTCGATTGACCTTGTGCAGCTCTCGATTGGAACTGTTAGGTAGTTTTGTGTAGTTTTCCCGAAGTGTGATCGAGGTATACACCTCACCGTAATAGCTGTTTACCTTAATACCCTGTATGTGACGTCACTGTAAATGTCAAAATGATATCAGACATGGATTTTTTTTTGCAATGCTTCTTATGATAATTCTCTTGATGAGCATTTCAAGGGAATGACCCTTTGTATAACGTTCATTCGATAGTTTTTTTAAAGGTTTAACATGCCAAATGTTTATTTATCACCTTTTTGGGATTAACGGATCTTAAGTTTCGTGTTTTTCAGAAGAATACCACATGGTATGGGATCAAAGAACCTATCGCGGAACAACAGACGATATCATGTCAACAGTCAAGGCATGGAGGTGTATAAGTGTTTACTATTAACATGAAAATCAAAGGACAGACAAGTCAGTATTTTTTTTCACCAAGGAACAGGCACTCCTTCATTTCATCGTGCACAGACAACATGCGATTTGTCACGTGTGTAATGAGACAGATTGTGTTCTGTAAATATCATTATGCTGCTGATTTACTTGTTTTAGCAGCCTTACGTAATTTGTCCTTGACCCTTTTCTTACCGCACCTGCTGTTGGCGCCGTCGTTCCACTCCTTGTGTATATGATATTGGGATTTATAGTCTTTGTTTCGTATGTACAGAAAACCAAGAAGGAAATTAAAGGATCAATGGCTGAAACCAGGGAATAACCTTAACAGCGAAATAACTGTATGTATATATAAAGGACTTTAATGCAAAGTCGGAATCTGGTTATTTCGAACGTTTACTAGCACCAATGCCCAGCCGGATTCTAAGTATTTTGTTTTGATGGTCCTGGGCAAAGTTAACGGTATCAGTTTGTCATATCACTACTGCAACCTGCCATATAGCAGAGTCACTGATTGATTTCCAACAATACCCGGTATATAGATATTCAAAGTTGTCCATTGTTTTCAACAAAAAGAAAGAAACAAGAAAATCACACATATAATACAATAAAATGCGATATGATATGCTCAAATCTCCGATGTTTATATCTTATTCAAATTCCAAGTTGAAAACGAAAATGTGAGAAATAAATTCATCACAAATGCGTTTCAATAGACAGTTTGGACCACCTTAAAAGAACACATTGATTCCTAGGACTTCAATACTTTTACTGTTGTCTAACGCTATCATTTTGTTGAAGAGCCGAATTTTGTTAAACATACTTCTGAAGGTTGAAGAGTGAGTGGCGATCTTTCAGCTGAAAAACCAGAATACCTCGCGAAAAGCAACTTCATGACTTATGGTCAGTAACATTAACACATGCCAACAAATGACACATTTGAGTTATGGAGTCCATATTGACGACTGTTGGCAGTATCACTGGCAATTATTTTCTCGACAGTGCATACATTTATAAATGCATGCTGAGTCCACGAGTCCTTGTTTTGTCATAAAGCGCATAATAGACATACATTTTGAACCAGACGTAAATCAAACAACCTTGGCCTTCTTGTCTATGTTGTGTAACTGTATGTGTACTCACCAATTCACATAGATAGCTATATTTATTACTTCCATTGCCTTATACGCAATACAAATATTTCTTTACAAAGTATTCCTGATGTTACACATAATTATGCAGGTAAAAATAATTTAAGAACTGTAAGTGTTGAAGTATTTATACCTCAGGTAATAAATCTATCAACCTTGATACACTTTATTTTCAAAACTGATAGAACCATTTCAAATTTCATTACATTTTAAAATGTTTTGTATCATACAATTATATTTTTGTATTGGCAAATTATGAAGTATACAAGACGGCATTCATATGCTGCGAATTAAGAATGCCACACTTAAAATATTCCAGCACTGATATTTGAGTTTAATTGTTATAAAGACTTTACAATTGTAAAATAAGTCGATAAAGACTCAGTGGATTTGTCGTTAGCATTTCCAATCGGTATAATATATATTTGATTAATATTGGTATCCTGTTATCCTGCTAACGCGCGTTATTCAATTTGTGCCATCCTGGAAGACTTATAGGACTATAAATACCCCAAGAAGATAATTTTATGCTTAAATAAACCAGTTATATGTCCAAGGGTGTTATTTAAATCACGGCGAACCTTACTGATATATCTTTGAATACCTGTTTTGAATGAAGAACTAATTCAAAAGAGGGAAAATACGTGCATTTTCTTTAAGATATTTAGCGAGATAACCGAACTCAAGGCATGATGACCGCACTTATTTGATCCATTTCTATGTGTTCATAAGCGTTGTTCTTGAATATTTCAGTTTTTTCATAGGCTGTCAAAGGATACATTAAAGATCCACTACCTTTCCAAAACGGCTTTTAATCTTTTAATTGGAATGTAAAACAAGATTGATTATTTTGTAGAGTCCGTTAATACTACACCTGTCGTCACCTTCTTAAAATTTAAAATTAATTACATCTTAATTTTCATATCGCCGGTCGTATTATATTTCCCGCCGTCGTCCTAATTACCGAACGTTAGTTGAATATCATTGTGCCAGACGCCAAAACAGACAAATGAATCTTCACTGTTTATGTTTTACGCAGGAAATATTGCATTTTAATTTGGCCTTTAAAATTATTTTACATCCATTTTCGTAATAAAAACAACAAGCCGCCAACTACCCCTTTCCTACAACTAGATCACTGTCTTCTACTTTGTAACTCCTCGCGCAGTTCGACCCCCGTGAGCTTGTTGATGATATATCACAAATTTAATAGATTTCACCTCCGGCTATATGAAAGTTGTCCCCCCTTTCACGCGAAGAATTGAGATTTTCCGTGGTCTCTCTAAAAACATATTCTATCATTATCTTCCCTTTTTTAATCAAGAAATGGTTTTAATTATTAAAACAGTCTTTAAAGTATAACCAACAAATATCACATATTTTTTAATCGTTAAAAGAAAAATCAGTCCCGGATTCCGCTATACTACAAATACGAGTATCTTATTACAGGATGTTTAAAGAAAATTACTAATAATTCCGGTTTTTTCGTTCATTAAAACTTATTTGTAACATATGTATATAAATATGTAATGTGTCAGAAAGTCTAACATGAGTGCATTGACTTTATCCTATTTAAGCCTATTCAACCATTTAGGGAAACAGTATTACATCGTCGTGTTCCTTCGGGATTTTTTTTGCGGTGGAATTACGTGGAATTCTTATTTATATGAATGTTCTTTTATGAGAAAGGTTTTTTTAATGCACCTGGCAAAGTGATGAAGTAAAGTGAGGTTATGAATATCAAATATCCAACTGCAAATATTCGTGAAAATGGTACAATTAGGTGTTTTAAGTTATCCTTTCGGAAACTTCTTATTTGCGATGTAGTTTTACAAGTACGGTATCAAGTATCCCGTCTGACGTTCATTAATACACAATTACAGCTTTCTGATTTTCTGAACATACCCGGAACAGATACTATAACATCCCACAATTTAGTTCCCAGTCACGATCAGGGGAAACTAACTCCTTTGATCTCACTAAATCACATCATAGAAATGGTGACAAATAATTTTAAGTTCAAACGGTCAGGATAAATATAGGTACACACAATGGTAACCATTCGGGCGGTAATATCATAAATCATGAAAACGGAAAGCCGACGATTTGTGTAGTGAATGAATCCTTAGATTTGTAAAACGGATGTCATTGACAATAGGATAAATGTTACTTAAAAATTAAGTTGGTTGATGTGGTTGATTTTATAATTGAAATCTAAAGAAAATTGTCAGATTTCATTCTTAGCAAATATTCCGAGATAGAGTGTGATTTATGTTATGTTATTGGGATGAAAAGGATATATCTAAGATACTCACATGTAATTAAAATATCGAAGATGTTTTACTTTATTAAGAAAGGAACTACTCAACCCTGGTAAAAACAACCATTCGATTAGGTGTCGACTACATGAGTGATGAGCCCCGCATATAGTAACCATAAGCTTAGTCAGTTATCAACAAAGAAACATCAACCATATTGTTATTTCTTCCTAAACAGTTTAGGGGATATCACACGTAATTTTATATATTGATCTGATAGCAATGGCACGGTCTTTTTTTGTTGTCATAATATATGTATTATCAAAATATAATATTATTATCATGCCCGTGTAAGGACCAATAACCTGCGGTATACTACAAATATATATCCAGTAATACCCGAAATTCGAACGTCAAAATTCGACAAAAAAGAATTCCTGGTATTAACATTATGCTCGGGAAGCATTGTGTTCTCCATAAGTAAGTCGGCCGCGGTTATATTCTCTGTTAAGAAGTGCAAAATGGGTTTTAGTAATCTGCACAACTCCCTTGATTGTCTGCAGTACAGGACTTTTGGTTTCTTCTTTACAAACAATAATTCATTAAGTGATAGTATAGATTTTTTCGCAATTTAAGTAATTAATACATTAATCTAGATAATATGATATGATAAACGTCCAAGAAACAGACATAAACCCACAGCAACCGAATAATAGGGAAATAATCAACCAATATCAAGCTTTAAATCCTGCTATATTTGAGATCATTTTAGTATTTCTGTATTTTTTAACTGTTAAAAAAAGAAATATAACTTAACCTTGCTCTCTTTCTAACCTTCAGTCATTTTGAATTTTATAGATGTTCTAAATAGATAGACACATTTGTATAAGTTCCACTTGTCCCAACTGACGTCATAGTATATATTTGAAGTATGTACCGAAGGAGAGTGTAAATCGTTTGTCTTAGAGACCCTGGCCTATGAACGTGAGTAATAAAACTAAACTAAGGACTGGTACTTGAATATCACTTGGATGGCTTTGAAACAGGATACGGTGGATCCGTATATCAAGATGTTGAAAAGTACAAAGTAGGGCTAGTGGCATTGTCCATTCCATAATTACTAAAAGATATTTGATAAAGCTACCATATATATCTTGAACCACAGTAATAGTTTCACCTTAGTAAATAAATCTGTTATGATAATTATTGTAACGACTAATTACAGAGTAGAAATAGCATGTCAATTGCTTTTAACATCGGCGTGTGTAATTAATAGCACATCAACATTTTCGCGGACTAAATTCGTTTAATCATAAACGGTGTACATTTGACTAATTAATTATTTCCTAAATAATGCCTAATTCATGTACCTATATCGAACTTTCCTTTGAACATTTGTGTGTCCAGTTCTGAACTAGGTGCAGTCGATCACCGACAAACCGTAAGAGATCACTATAAGAAAAACATCTCCCACGTCTATTGTTCAACAATGAAAGGCGAGTGTAAACGCTATTAATCTGTCTCAGATGTAACAACAGACAGCGATACGGGTATGTTTTGAATGACGTTTATCTAGATTTCATTCAGAAAAATATCAAGGCTGTAGGCTCCTAGTAATTAAACCAGTTTCCATTGACACTGCACGACATCAAAACCTTTCGTAGTAGATATCGGTTTCAAGAAAAACGTAGTAGCTTTGTAATGGTTAAATGGTTGCAATGCCACATTCCCATTAATTAAGTATCAATTTCAGTTAACAGCTCTAGTTGAACAAACTGACGTCCATTTTTCGGAAATGTAAGTCGTTGTGGTTATTATTTAAAGGTAAAGTGACGTAGGACTATCGTGATATTACATATAGATTCAGCCGAGATTGCACAATCATTCTAAAGACAACGAAATTGACCAATGAGAAACCTATTATCCAGCAGACAATAGGCGATTTTTGTTATGGCTGTATTGCGTAGGAATTTAAAGTCATAGAAAATCATATACTCCGACAAATTAAAAAAAAATAAATTAAAAAAAATAAATAAAAATAAAAGACACAGAAAGTTAAACTGTTATTTCCTTCATTTACTCATGGAGATACATTTGAAAACTTCTCATGCATAGAATGGAGCATTCTTCACACAGTTATAACTTTCACCCGTAAAGTCATGTACGCTTTGAGGAATGGTACTCCCAAATGAATATTGGACGACTTCATCGATATAAAAAATTATTGAAAATACATATCTAAAAAACTATTAATATCCTAATATATTAAATATATTAATATATTAATATTCGAAACGATTAACCAAACTGAATAAAATTTGGTGTTCATAATAATTAATAAATAACTTTATTTTGTAGTTTCTGTTGATATTATTCATTCATTAATATCTTTATTTCGTAATCATTTTATTCATCGTTTAATACATAGAATTACATCATCAATTGACTCTTGTAAATGTCACGCTATGTCAAGTTGGTCTACTTACTAAATCACACATTGTCAGGGTTTATACTAATTCATTTGACATATGATACAGGATGTGTCAACAACCGGAATATCATTCTATAAAGGATTCAGCTGCTATACATATTAATAATATATTATATAATAAATATCCAATGTGTTGATATTTCTGTTGTTTTTTGTAAGTGCTATAGAACCACGAATATAAAAACATCGACATTGGTTTTGTACATTTTGTTTACAACTACGCCAACCACGAATATTTCTATATGTGAACTACTTTGAAAGCTCTAAAACACAAAAATAACTAGGGCCAACACGAATATTTCATATGATACAAAATGTGGGCTGATTTCCTTTTAAAGGTTAATGTGCCATAACTGAGTAAAACTTTTGACATGATATTTGCTTAAGTTATCTACTGAAAACCATCAGTTTGATCAATTAAGCTGTGACAATCATTCAAAGGCACCGAAAATATGTGTGATGCTTTATAGACATAATTTACCTATAATTGTTGCATTTTTTTTAAATCCTCGAACTATTAAGAATGCTGAAGTCTGTTATAGTTACTTTATATGTAATACATTTGGTATAAAATTTTATCTTTGTTTATGAAATACATAATGACAGACGAGATGATATATTCTTGATCAATTTCATATTCCTATGGATAGTCAAGTCACCAACATTTACACTCATATACGAATTATCAAATGATGGAGCGTGGGAATTTTACAATTGTGTGAATCAACCCATCAAGTTCTCGTTTGAAACAATGAGTGGGCTACTTGGTTTTCCCTATGTTTTTCATCTAGCATCCATTATATGGACTATGACTAAAATAATGTAAATGCCTATCAAATTATGTTTAGTAACACTAGATACCATTCATAACAAATGCAGTATTGTTTGTTAAACTTTTATTATTAATATCAAAGGTTTGCTTAGACGCTAGCCTGTAAAAATGCAAATATTTTAACAAGATTTCCAGGAATAGTGTATGGAATTTGTATAGAATTGTCTATACACTGAATGTTGGTTTGGCAAAGTAATTTTCGCTATATCTACAATCGCTTGTCACAATTACTATATATACTAACCAAACCAAAGTTAGTCTTTGTATTCATAACTGACACCCATAATATTGCCATGGTAATGTCAGGTCATTTTAGCCAAAATAGCTGCGCTATCTTGTGGAGCATTTAGTCTTTGAAAAACGGGTTTTACACAAATTTAATGCAGAGACACCCAAACTGATCTATCTTCTTGGAATCTCGCATGAACTGTGAAGATTGTCCGTAAAGCTCTGGCATGTACATACAAAGACCATAGATTACATAAGTAGATAGATTTATACTTAAAAACACAATGTAAACATGCAATACTGTCTGGGTTAGATTATGATTTACGATAAAATTTTACATTGAGATTATTCCTGGCACCGATCCCTACATCTGATTCATTTCACCATCCATGACGGAGCTCGACAAGAATGAAGAAGTCCGTGACGATGTATTTTAGTATGACACACAACTTCCCTGTTACCACATTCTACCCCGGAATAACGCATTAACGTCGCACCAACTTGTCACGACTTATAAAGCATTTCGTATGCTCTCATTATTTCACGCTTATTCATACTTCTTAAACAGATGATTCAAATAAAAAGATGATTTATATAAATGCCATCCCACAATCTGATAATATAATTTTGATTGTCATTAGATGATTATTATGAAAACAATACCACTATGGTTCTCGTTTTATTTTTCTTTGTCATGTTTACAAACGTATAAGTTTGTTTTGTTTTGTTTTTGTTTCACGTCCTGTTAACATGATTGGTATTAAATGGTGTGTCACAGATACAGGAAATACAGAGTGCAATGAAATGATCTGAAAGATCCCGACTGAAATATTCTTGAAAGAAAATGTAAAGACTACAAATTTTACCATCAAGAAATCGTTATAATCATTTTTCAAGACATGAGTATACAGCAAATTATCACCTTATTCGAAAATTGTTGTTTCCAGGATATGGCTTAAAATACATCGTTTTAAATAAAATACTCAAAGACCAAATGAAGAAGTATGGAAGTATATCTCAGAACGTAAATCATTTCTAAAGTTATTACTTCAGAATGTATTCATCGGATATGAGGGCTGATCCTTACACGTAATCCATAACGAAGCAATCCAAACATGGAGACTTAGCATTAGGGAAACCTGCATAATAATTTTCCTATGTTAGCAACACACAGAGTGAATAAGAAGGTAATAGGAATGTTACAGAATTAACCACTTGGTATATGTATATGATCAATATTCTTCTAGCTTCATCATTAATACGGAATTTATCATATGTATGTCGATGTCAGGTTCGTAGGTTAGAAATTCAGAAACACGCTAACCTAGTTGTAATATTGTAGATCAAAAGACTTTTAGATAGATAATGGTGTCGCCTTTAAAGCTACAATTGGTGCCTCTTACTGCTAATGGAACAAACTAATAATTATGCAAACCATTATTAAAACGTTTGTATGCATTTTATTGTACTTGTTTTATGTCACTTACCTACTAGGTGATTAACCTTAACTATATAAAATATAAAATTCACAATGACAATTTATTCATTTTTTTACATATTTTTAAGGTATTTTTGAAGGAAAACTATACGGCAGGTCAACGAATTGTGAACTTGACGTCTTGAGAGTGGTATGGTGGATATTGGGAACGGTCGTTATGTTTGTTTTGGACAAAAGTAACATATAAATGCATGTAATACGCATTAAATAATTGGAAACCAACAAAAAAGTATTGACAATTGTGCCCAGGCGATTTTCTGAGGCAGTGCTCCACTATAGGCACCAATTCGTACCCGGCCGAAAGGTATAGTATACGTTGGCCGGGTACGTTCTAACGCTAACCAAGCTACAGTAAACAGATTTATAATGTATTTCTGGTTAACATTTAGAGCAATTTTACCCAGTCTTTGTATCGTATTTTGGCGCCCTGTGAAAACGAACTAAACGCCATAATAACCTCATACTTAGTACCTACCCACAATGGCAGCTAACTTTGTAACAATGCAAAAACAGGATTATATATTTAAATTTTGATAGATTTTTAAAGCATTCATCGACTCTCGCGACTCTTGCGACCCTTGCGTACGAACGCACTTGAGATGTTCTTCAATTGCGGATGTGTAACTTGAATAAGGTGTTATTGTACCAGTGAAACTGAAAAATTCTTGATTCATTCTTGATGGTGGAATTTACAAAGTTTATTTATCAAAGGCGGTTTCCGTCATGATATCACTCAAGTTGTGATTCGATTATCATGATTGGCAGGCTTTTTGAATGCTATTGCGACCACAAAGTACACGTATTGAACAACGTAGAAATTCAGTTAACAGCTTTCCTCATGAAAAGAATTGAGGTGATATCTGATATTACAGGCGGGATGCTGTAGGTGGAAATGTGCAATGTCTTATCGTGTCATTATCGTTATGCACGCCAGTCACTATTCATTGTGTGTTTTCAACATGTGTATAGTGTGTATAGTGCGACATTGTGAAATCAAAGGGTGTGATGCCGTGCATGGAAAATTTCAGGAACTTAAAAGTGTTAGTGAATTCCCATGGTTACAAAGCAACATAATGTCATTGTCTGTTATTTGCCATAACCTTTTGACACTATAGCTTACAATACATATGTCTGTTCACTCGAGCTTTGCTTTGTGATGTAGGCACGATAGGTTTTTCGTCACTGCGGGGTACATAAGGAAATATATGTGTAATATGAAGCTCATTTCTATACGAAATGTTGTAATAATGATACCTTTATCAGATGACTTCCGTATTTTTAATTCAATAAAGCCATTTTATAAATACAATGTTTTACTCACGTGCAATATACATATTACCTATTTGCGTTTGTATTAGTTGATACCAATCAATGGTGTCCCTAAGCATGGAAAACGACAAAACGAACTTCTTTTTATTACGAATTTTTAGTATACAACCATGAATAGAACGATGAAATTGTTCCAAATCATAAACAAATAACATAAACATACATTATTTAATGTTTTCTCAATTAGAAAAACGAATTATCTGTATTATCTTAAAACAACGCCGTAAATTCGAGACATACATTGTAGCTAGGCATCACTTAATAAGCAGATTCATAATAGTGCGTAAAATCAGTATCAACTCTTACCTTCTCGTGTCATTTTAAATATGATAATCGATGAGCTTTCATGATAAAATTAGATTGATATTTTAAATAAGCTGGGGGGTTTTGCACTATTTGTTACGGCGCATTGGTACCTGACCGACAGGAGTTTTAAGTTATATTGTCTGAAATGCAGCTGATCGATCATATGGTGAAAAACTTAAAACACAAACGCAAATATTAGTCAAATAATAAATAGAATATGTTATTCGTTTCCTCTAAAATTTTATTCATGATAATCGTTTAGGATTTTTCATTTCTTGTTTTCGCTTCATGACAGATTGACTATCAACACAATTAACTTTAAATCACTTTGGAATATTGAATACAACTATTCATTTTATTTGTAAACTATAATGATTCATGTTTGTTGGTGGAGGAAAGCTAGAGTACCCGGAAAAATACCGCCGACCAGCGGTCAGTACCTGGCAACTGCTCCACATGTGACTCGAACCAGCTTTCCAGAGGTGGAGGGATTGTAGTAATATGTCAGGACATCTAAATCACTCGGCATAACGCGGCCCCTAATCAATCTAGAGAATGGCTGTCATGGAATCTAGAGAAGAACTACCATTGGATATACAAAAACAAAACAAGATGTTCGGCAGCTTTGAGGATCACACAAGACGTTTGTCCTTATAGTGCCAATGTGTCAGTACAATAACGTAGGTCCACTTGGGTAGAAAAAAATCTAAGATATAAAACAATTATTTGGATGCATAAAGTATGTCCCAAAACGTAGTCCCTAATGTTGGGAGTCACTCCGCTTGCTAACAACCGAGAAACCCTCGACCACTTCTAAGAACCGTGTAATATCTGTGCTATACATACAATTTTTACCTATAGTTGTTTTTATTTAATTATTCGCAATTTACGGGGGATATAAATGGGAGAGGGCAATCCTAAGTTGTATAACTTGTGCCTATTTCCATTTGACTTTGTTCAAGTAAAATATGTTTAAACTAAACCCTTCCCCCGTTTACGTCTTTTATTGGAAATTAGCCCCGATTAGCAATTAGTCTCCATAAACACACAGCTTCCAGTTCCAAATCTTTGATGTAAATATAAAACCGGATTAGACATCTAAGAGTGCGTTTCCACTACCACAATTATGTCACATATGCTAAGTACTTATATAAAGAAGGATAACTGGAAAGTTACAGCTAAATAGAGATTACTATCTCAAAACGAATTTCCTTATTTCTTTTGTTAGGATGGATGATCAATAAAGAAATGATACGTTGCCTTTCATGGAAAGGACTTCTAAATTTCCTTCGTATTTTTATCTGTGAAAATATGTTTAACTGAATAGCTCTTATGAAAGAAAACCCTTTGAAGTTGTTTCTGGTCCCGGTATTTTGTTCATTCATATTTTATTTGGATTTTTGTAGTTCCGTTTGACTTTGTTCAAATAAAATATGTGTAAACTAAATCCGTCCCCCGTTTACGTCTATTCCCATCCCCCAGTCTCGCACTACGTTCATATCGCATATAGGAGTGTGGCTTCAATTTCCTTAATTCGCAGGAGTATTTGCAATTGTCTGATGAACCTATCTATGCACCGATGATGAAGAGCTGGATTGATTTTACATACGTGCCAACCAACACACTTCATCATAAACGGCACTAAGTATCACATCCGACTCGTTCTTTTTACAAAACTTTCATTTTATTTAAATTTATTACTTTGTTTATATGAGTTCGTGTATCGTAGCACAAATCTTTATCTCCTTCAATTTTGGCAGCTTACCAAGGGGTGCACCGGGACTCATATGCAGTCTGTAGTGGGTGCGTTGGAGCAAGGTTATTTAGAATCACAGTTTCTATTTCCGGTTCCTTTTAATCATCACTAAGTTTAATATAAAACCGGATTAGACATCTAAGAATGCGTTTCCACTACCACGAATCATGTCACATACATATTGTATGCTAAGTACTTATATAAAGAACGGTAACTGGAAAGTTACAGCTAAATAGAGATTACTATCTCAAAACGAATTTCCTTATTTCTTTTGTTAGGATGGATGATCAATAAAGAAATGAAACGTTGCCTTTCATGGAAAGGACTTCTAAATTTCATTCGTATTTTTATCTCTGAAAACACGTTTAACTGAATAGCCCTTATGAAAGACAAACATTTAAAAGTTCTCTGGACCCGGTATTTTATTCATTCATATTTTAATTTGGATTTTCGTAATTCCCATTTATATAAATTCAATTGTAGTTTATCACGGGTCTCTATTTACATTATGTATTAAAAGATCAAGGATACATTTTTTCTAACTAAGCATTGATGTCACTATTTTTTAATTTTATCGGTGTATGAAAAAAAAAATGTTTGCAAACTGTGTGAATCCGCGTAGCGGATTCTCACAAAAGTTTGCAAACATTTTTTTTTTCATAACCCGATAATATTAAAAAATAGTGACATCAATACTTATAATTAATCTTATACTCTATTTGATAAAATGAAGTATGGTTAAATGTAATATTATAGTGGTTTTTCAAGGGATTCTTTTTTCCGAATTAATACGCAACGTCAATGTCTCTATTGTGACGTCACGATAACGTCGGAGTTTCGCGCCATTCTCGGATTTTTTTTTCATAGTGGTATGCAAAAAAATTATTGGCCAATCAGAAAGCCAGATTTGGTATGAAAACAAAGAAAAAATAATTATCATTTGGTAGTATACGTCTTTTGTTCGTGGTATATTCTGTTGTTTAACAGTGTTATCACAATCTAATTGCATTAATTTGTCAAATTAGCACGAGGCTTGGCGAAGTATGACGCAGTTATAGTCGACGATGAGGACTGAGATATATTTTACATGAAGCAGTGCCATATGTTTGTTCATATTATCGTGACCAAAATATGGTTTCTATTCCCAAGCCACAAGAAAAGAGCCTCAAAACCATTCGCTTGATGGCATCGTTATTTGCAATATGATTCTGCTAGGTCTACCCTTTATCATGTATTTTAAGAGTGATCTACCCCTTATCATACATCTCGCTAGGTGTCACATTTTGATATAACATGTTTTTTATATAGAGTGATCTACCTTTATCATTCCTCACGCTAAGGTTCTCATTTTGATATAAACATGTATCTTATAGAGTGATCTACCTTTATCATTCCTCTCGCTAGGTGTCCTCATTTATGATATAACATGAATTTATAGAGTGATCTTATCCCTTATCATTCCTCCTCGCTATGGTGGTCTCATTTTGAATATAACATGTATTTATAGTGTGATCTACCCTTGAACATTCCTCTCGCTAGGTGTCTACATATTAATATAACAATGTATTATAGAAGTGATCTACCACTTTATTATTCCTCTCGCACTAGGTGTCCTCAATTTTGATATAACATGTTATTTGATTAGAACCAGTGTTCTACCCTTTATCATTACTCTGCTCTCAACACGTCTATCATTTTGAGATAACAAGTATTGTATAGAGTTGATTTTCATCTATCAGGGCTACGCAGACTACGTGTCTTATTTTGATATAACATGTATTTATAGATAGTAATCTTACCCCTTTATCATTCCTCTCGCTAGGTGCATCCATATTTAGAATGCATAACATGGTATTGATATAGAGTGTATCTACCCCTTTTTCATTCCTCTCGCTTAGGGGGTCCCCTCATTTTGAATAACATGTATCTATAGAGTATTACCCTTTATCATTCCTCTCGCTAGGTTCTTATTTTTGATTATAACATGTAATTATGAGAGTGGCTACCCTTATCATTTCTCTCGACTAGGTGTCGTCATTTTGATATAACATGTATTTATAGAGTGATCTACCCTTTATCATTCCTCTCCTAGTGTCTCATTTTGAAATAACATGTATTTATAGAGTGTATTACCCTTGTAATCATTCCTCTCGCTACGGTGTACTCATATTATTGATATAACATGAATTTATAACTAGAGTGTATCTCAAACCCTTTAATCATTCCTCTCGCTACGGAGTCTCTTTTTGATATAACTTGTATTTTTTTAGAGATGATTCTACCCGTTATCATTCCTTCTAGGTGTCTCTCTCTACCCTCATTCCTCTTTGTCTACATTTTGATATAACATGTATTTATAGAGTGACTCTACCACTTTATCATTCCTCTCAGGCTAGGTGTCTCATTTTGATATAACATGTATTTATAGAGTGATCTACCCTTTATCATTTTCTCTCGCTAGGTGTCTCAATTTTGATATAAACATGTATTTATAGAGTGATATTACCCTTTATTCATAATTCTCTCGCTAGGTGTCTCATTTTGATATAACATGTATTTATAGAGTGATCTACCCTTTATCATTCCTCTCGCTAGGTGTCTCATTTTGATATAACATGTATTTATAGAGTGATCTACCCTTTATCATTCCTCTCGCTAGGTGTCTCATTTTGATATAACATGTATTTATAGAGTGATCTACCCTTTATCATTCCTCTCGCTAGGTGTCTCATTTTGATATAACATGTATTTATAGAGTGATCTACCCTTTATCATTCCTCTCGCTAGGTGTCTCATTTTGATATAACATGTATTTATAGAGTGATCTACCCTTTATCATTCCTCTCGCTAGGTGTCTCATTTTGATGATATAACATGTATTTATAGAGTGATCTACCCTTTATCATTCCTCTCGTAGGTGTCTCATTTTGATATAACATGTATTTATAGAGTGTGATCTCTCGCCATTTTATCATTACCCTTTATCATTCCTCTCGCTAGGTGTCTCATTTTGATATAACATGTATTTATAGAGTGATCTACCCTTTATCATTCCTCTCGCTAGGTGTCTCATTTTGATATAACATGTATTTATAGAGTGATCTACCCTTTATCATTCCTGTCGGACTAGGTGTTCTCATTTTGATTTAACATGTATATTTATAGAGTGATCATTACCCTTTATCTTCATTCCTCACGCTAGATGTCTCATTTTGATATTACATGTATTTATAGAGTGATTACCCTTTATCATTCCTCTCGCGTAGGGTCTATTTCTTGATATAACATGATATTGTATAGAGTGATCTACCCTTTATCAATTCCTCTCGCAGGTGTCTTTATTTTGATAATATCATGTATTTATAGAGTGATCTACCCTTTATCATTCCTCTCGCTTGGTGTCTCCTTTTGATTATAACATGTATTTACTAAAGTGATCTACCTTTAACATTCCTCATTGCTTAGGTGTCTCTCTTTTTGATGATATCTCAGTTTTTATGAGTGATACTACCCATTATATCATTTCTACTCGATAGGTGTCCTCATGTTTGAGTATAAACATGTATTTATAGAGTAGAGCGTACTCCTTAAATCTATTCCTCTCGCTAAGTGTCTCATTTTGATATTAAAAATGTATATAAAAAGTTGATCTACGCTTTATACATTCCCTCTCGCTAGGGGTTGTATCATCCTTTGACTATAACTTGTGTATTTGTTGAGTGATCGTACCCTTTATCAATTCCTGCTCGCTAGGTGTCTCATTTTGATATAACAATGTATTTTATCAGGAGTGAGTCTACGCCTTATAACATTCCTCTCTGCTAGGTGTCTTCATTATGATATAACAAGATATTTATAGATGTTGATGCTAGCCCTTTTTACATTTCTCTCGCAAAGGAGTATGTCTCATTGATAGATATAACATGGTTATTTATAAGAGTTGGATCTACCTTTTTATCATTCCTCTCGCTAAGGTGTCTCATTTTGAGTATAACAAAGTAAATTTAAATAGGAGTGATCTATCTTTATCATTCCTCTCGCTAGGTGTTCTCATTTTGTCATACTTACAAGAATTTATAGAGTGATAGTTGAATCCCATTTATCAATGGCCTCTTGCTAGGGCTGTCTCTTTTTGTATATAACAAGTATATTTATAGAGTGAACTACCCATTATCATTCCTCTCTGCTAGTTGTTCTGCATTTTATGATCTATAAACATGATAATTTATTGATGATCCTTTACCTTTTTTATCATTCCACTCATCGAGCTAGGCCGTCACCCTCATTTTTGATAGATAACGCATCTATATTATTATAGAGTGATTCTACCCTTTTTCTTTCCATCTCGCTAGAGGTGTTCTGGATTTTGTTATATCAAGTTATTTTATAGAGCTGAACTACCCTTTATCATTCCTTCTACGCTAAGGTGGTCTATTTTTGATATAACATGTATTTTATAGTGTGATCTACCCTTTATCATTAACTCTCGCTAGGTGTTCTTTTTTGATATAACATGTATTTATAGAGGTGATCTACCCTTTATCATCCTCTTCTCGCTCGGTGTTCATTTTGATATAACATGTATTCGATAGAGGTTCTATCCTTATCATTCCTCTCGCTAGGGTGTCTCATTTTGATTATAACTGAATTTATAGAGTGATCTTCCCTTTATCATTACGCTAAAAAGTTGTCTCATTTTGTTAAAACAAGTATCTCTAGTGTGATTTAATCTACCTTTTACCATGTCCTCTCGCTAAGTTGTCGTCATTTTGATGATAAGCCTGTAATATTGTAGAGGGATCTACCCTTTATCATTCCTCACGCTAGGTATCTCATTTTTGATATAACATGAATTTTTATAGTATTGATCTACCCTTTTATTTCAATTCCTCTCGCAATGTGTCTCCATTTTGATTATAACATAGTGATTTAATAAAGTGACCTAACCTTTGTCATCATGTCTCACCTCGCTAGATGTCTCAATCTTTAGATATAAGACAAGTATTTAAAGAGTGGATTCTTCACCTTTATCCATCTCCTCTCGCGAGGTTCCCATTTTAGATATAACATGTATTTATGAGTGATCTACCCTTTAATCATTCCTCTCAGGCTAGTGTCTCATTTTTGATATAACATGTATTGTAAGAATGATCTGATCCCTTTATCATTCCTCTTCGCTAGGTGTCTCATTTATAATATAACATGGTATTTCTAAGAGTGATCTGACCCTTTATAATTTCCTCACGCTAGGTGTCTCAATTTTGATATCACTTTATTTATAGAAGTGATCACCCTAATTTAATCATCCTCTTCTCAGCTAGTAGTCTCATTATGAATTATAACATGTAAATTAATTAGAGTGAATTTACCATTTATTCATTCCTCTCGCTAGTGTCTGTCATTTTGATATAACATGTATTTATAGAGTGATCTACCCTTTATCATTCCTCTCGCTAGGTGTCTCATTTTGATATAACATGTATTTATAGAGTGATCTACCCTTTATCATTCCTCTCGCTAGGTGTCTCATTTTGATATAACATGTATTTATAGAGATGATCTACCATTTATCATTCCTCTACGCTAGGTGTCTCACATGTATTTATAGAGGTGATCCTACCCTTTATCATTCCTCTCGATAGGTGTCTCATTTCTCATTTTGATATAACATGTATTTATAGAGTGATCTACCCTTTATCATTCCTCTCGGCTAGGTGTCTCATTTTGATATAACATGTATTTATAGAGTGATCTACCCTTTATCATTCCTCTCGCTAGGTGTCTCATTTTGATATAACATGTATTTATAGAGTGATCTACCCTTTATCATTCCTCTCGCTAGGTGTCTCATTTTGATACCCTTTAACATGTATTTATGTATTTATAGAGTGATCTACACCTTTATCATTCACTCTCGCTAGGTGTGGTCTCATTTTGATTATAACATGTATTTATAGAGTGATCTACCCTTTATCATTCCTCTCGCTAGGTGTCTCATTTTGATATAACATGTATTTATAGAGTGATCTACCCTTTATCATTCCTCTCGCTAGGTGTCTCATTTTGATATAACATGTATTTATAGAGTGATCTACCCTTTATCATTCCTCTCGCTAGGTGTCTCATTTTGATATAACATGTATTTATAGAGTGATCTACCCTTTATCATTACTCTCGCTAGGTGTCTCATTTTGATATAACATGTATTTATAGAGTGATCTACCCTTTATCATTCCTCTCGCTAGGTGTCTCATTTTGATATAACATGTATTTATAGTGATCTACCCTTTATCATTCCTCTCGCTAGGTGTCTCATTTTGATATAACATGTATTTATAGAGTGATCTACCCTTTATCATTCCTCTCGCTAGGTGTCTCATTTTGATATAACATGTATTTATAGAGTGATCTACCCTTTATCATTCCTCTCGCTAGGTGTCTCATTTTGATATATATCATGGAAGTATCCTATAGAGTGATCTACCCTTTATCATTCCTCTCGCTAGGTGTCTCATTTTGATATAACATGTATTTATAGAGTGATCTACCCTTTATCATTCCTCTCGCTAGGTGTCTCATTTTGATATAACATGTATCTATAGAGTGATCTACCCTTTATCATTCCTCTCTCGCTAGGGTGTCTTCTAGGTGTTTTTTGATATAACATGTATTTATAGAGTGATCTACCCTTTATCATTCCTCTCGCTAGGTGTCTCCTTTGTTATAAACATTGATTATATAGAGTGATCTACCCTTTATCATTCCTCTCGCTAGGTGTCTCATTTTTGATATAACATGTATTTATAGAGTGATCTACCCTTTATCATTCCTCTCGCTAGGTGTCTTCATTTTGATATAACATGTATTTATAGAGTGATCTACCCTTTATCATTCCTCTCGCTAGGTGTCTCATTTTGATATAACATGTATTTATAGAGTGATCTACCCTTTATCATTCCTCTCGCTAGGTGTCTCATTTTGATATAACATGTATTTATAGAGTGATCTACCCTTTATCATTCCTCTCGCTAGGTGTCTCATTTTGATATAACATGTATTTATAGAGTGATCTACCCTTTATCATTCCTCCCTCGCTAGGTGTCTCATGTGTTTATTGATAAAACATGTATGTTTATAGAGTGATCTACCCTTTATCATTCCTCTCGCTAGGTGTCTCATTTTGATAACATGTATTTTGATAACATTTCTCGCTAGGTGTCTCATTTATAGAGTGATCTACCCTTTATCATTCCTCTCGCTAGGTGTCTCATTTTGATTATATAACATTGTATTTATAGAGTGATCTACCCCTTTATCATTCCTCTCGCTAGGTGTCTCATTTTGATATAACATGTATTTATAGAGTGATCTACCCTTTATCATTCCTCTCGCTAGGTGTCTCATTTTGATATAACATGTATTTATAGAGTGATCTACCCTTTATCATTCCTCTCGCTAGTGTCTCATTTTGATATAACATTTTGTATTTTATAGAGTGATCTACCCTTTATCATTCCTCTCGCTAGGTGTCTCAGTTTTGAATATAACATTGTATTTATAGAGTGATCTACCCTTTATCATTCCTCTCGCTAGGTGTCTCATTTTGATATAGACATGTATTTATAGAGTTGATCTACCCTTTATCATTCCTCTCGCTAGGTGTCTCATTTTGATATAACCTGTTATTTATAGAGTGATCTACCCTTTATCATTCCTCTCGCTAGGTGTCTCATTTTGAGTGATACTAACATGTATCTATAGAGTGATCTTACCCTTTATTCATTCCTCTCGCTAGGTGTCTCATTTTGATATAACATGTATTTATAGAGTGATCTACCCTTTATCATTCCTCTCGCTAGGTGTCTCATTTTGATATAACATGTATTTATAGAGTGATCTACCCTTTATCATTCCTCTCGCTAGGTGTCTTATTTTGATATAACATGTATTTATAGAGTGATCTACCCTTTATCATTCCTCTCTCGCTAGGTGTCTCATTTTGATATAACATGTATTTATAGAGTGATCTACCCTTTATCATTCCTCTCGCTAGGTGTCTCATTTTGATATATAACATGTTTTATAGAGTGATCAACTACCCCTTTATCATTCCTCTCGCTAAGGTGTCTCATTTTGATATAACATGTATTTATAGAGTGATCTACCCATTTATCATTCCTCTCGCTAGTGTGTCTCATTTTGATATAACATGTATTTATAGAGTGATCTACCCTTTATCATGTCCTCTCGCTAGGTGTCTCATTTTGATATAACATGTATTTATAGAGTGATCTAACCCTTTATCATTCCTCTCGCTAGGTAGGTGTCTCATTTTGATATAACATTTTATGTATTTATAGAGTGATCTACCCTTTATCACCACTAGGTGTCCACTTTATCATTCCTATAGAGTGATCTACCCTTTATCATTCCTCTCGCTAGGTGTCGATCATTTTGATATAACATGTATTTATAGAGTGATATCTACCCTTTATCATTCCTTCGCTACGGTGTCTCATTTTGATATAACATGTATTTATAGAGTGATCTACCCTTTATCATTCTCTCGCTAGGTGTATTATTTTGATATAACATGTATTTATAGAGTGATCTACCCTTTATCATTCCTCTCGCCTTGGTGTCTCATTTTGATATAACATGTATTTATAGAGTGATTCTACCCTTTATCATTCCTCTCGCTAGGTGTACTCATTTTGATTTTAAACATGTATTTATAGAGTGATCTACCCTTTATACATTCCTCTCGCTAGGTGTCTCATTTTGATATATAACAGGTGTCTATTTATAGTATTTATAGAGTGATCTACCCTTTATCATTCCTCTCTCCAGGTGTGTCTCATTTTGATATAACATGTATTTATAGAGTGATCTTACCCTTTATCATTAACCTCTCTCTCTCGCTAGGTGTCTCATTTTGATATAACATGTATTTTATAGAGTGATCTACCCTTTATCATTTCCTCTCGTTAGGTTGTTCTCATTATGATGATTAACATGTATTTAATAGAGTGATCTACCACTTTATCATTCCTCTCGCTAGGTGATCTACCATGGTCTGATATAACATGTAATTTATTAGAGTGTTCTACCCTTTTTCATTCCTCTCGCTTGGTGTCTCATTTTTGATATAACTATGGATTTAATAGAGTGGAAATCCCGATTATCTTCATCGACGCTAGTCAATGATATCTTGAAAGACTATTTTTTAGACGTAACTATATGTTTCTTGGAAAGATAAAATTTAGGACATATACATTCTACTATTATATGTGAAAAATTAATGCCGGCTGGACTTTGACATGAGAAGCATATATTTCACCGTACTTTCTTTAAATTTTCATTTAATATGTTTTAAATGTGGATCATAATTCAAGTCGTTCCATGTTAATACATACTTGCATTTAACCTACTTTGCCTTTGCTTAAAAGATGTAACGAATGCTGTATTTTGTGTCAATACTCTCCGTTTCTGTAAAGAAAAATACCTTATTAGTCGTCCGACATAGCCTCGCCGACTTTTCCGATGGCTTTGAACGGATTGGTCACCGCCCTGCCGACAACGTTTCCTGGTAGTGAGCCGACACCTTTAGCAGCACTTCCGCTTTTCTCCCCTTCATCTATCGAATCACCAATGGCTTGAAAAGGTGCCGCCGCCAAACCGCTAACAGCGGCCACAGGTACCCATATCGGTGAAGTTAACACCGTCATGAATTTACGGCGACCGCTTTTTCCTTCCTTGTCAGACATGTTATTTGTGTATGTGTGTTATCGCTGTCATGAGTTGTGATAAAGAAACAAGATCGTGTTTTGTTATCAGTAGTTTGTTCTAGCAATATAAAAAAGTAGAATGTAATCTTTAACAATTGACCGACATCTCAAATTAAAATGAATAGAAAGTTTAATTAAAGGGACAATTCAGTCTAAGAGTTAATTAAAACTTGCACATATTTCGGAAACAAACCAGTTCTAATGGAAATTAGATTCGTTTGTTTTACTGTGATATGTCAGAAAAGCCCACTGTAGTCAAATGTATGTGAAATGTTCAATCGCCATTACACATAGCCTTATATGCCGAACCCTGACCCTTGCCTGTGTAGTAAAGATTGTTTTTGTCTAGAACTACTCAAATTGCTCTTACAGTTGTGTTAACATTATTAGATACATGTTCTTGTCTAAAAATAATCTCATCAACTCCTCAGTGACATGTTGTACCTGCTTAATCGTATTGATCAACGATTTGGAATTTCAATGATATTAATCAAAATACTTAACAATGTTGTGGAATTTGTCACTATTTCTTGTCAGATGTTTCATAAGGAATTTAGAACAATACATTTATGTCATATTTTGCTCCGTGGTTATGAAACGAATTAGCCTCACTGAATTATCCCTTTAAAGATGCTAATGCCGGGTTTACCATATGATAAGCACTTAAACAGAAATTTACCTCTATCTTTCACCTGTCTCGTCTTGATATAATTCAGAAAACATATATACCTTCAGCGTTATATTTTGCATTGATTGGTTTATTTCAATTGATTAACATATGGTGAACATGATACCATTCATATAACTAAGCTTCTCTGTTAAACAGTAGTTTGTTGAACATTAAGTCACTCTTGTAATAACAAAAGAGCAACATTTTATAGTGCTTCATCACCTATAACAAGATCTTCGCATGTTTGTCAACAGGAGGAAACATATCACCCTACATAGATTTGTTTGTGTCCTTATGCACTAACTATTGATTATGTACTAAAAATTCGACCAAGCTGATGAACAGAACTTTATGCTCGTATCTATGTAAACATCTTCAATATTCCAGGGGTTACTATCACTGTCGTAATATCCGTCCTTGGATAATGTCATGACAAAACTGATGGCTGCTCTGGAGAAAAAAGTCCTGACCAATCACAGGGCTACAAAGACTTCCTTTGAAGATTAGAGACGCCCAACTTCAAACCGAAAAGTAAGACGGTCGCAAACACATGACGTCACAATCAATGCCTACCCGCAAGTGCAAATACAAAATATACTCTTATTTGTTTTCGCTTATGACTATGTATCTACATGTGGACATTTCAACAAATTTTAATTGTGTCACAACAAGAATTAGACTACAGATGTACAGCGCCAAATTCATCACACTGCAAATTGTTTGAAAGATGTTTATATGTTTAGAATATGAATAAAAATTTTACACCAGACTGCACAATACCTTCTGAAATAGAACACAAGTCATAACTGGTGAGTTTGATAGTATGGCTTTCAATTTCTCAAAGGCAGACTTACATTCGTCTGACCAGACAAATTTGACATTTTTCTTTAACAAAGCAGTAAGTGGAGCTCCTATAATAGAGAAATTTTGACAAATTTTCTGTAGTATCCAGCCATACCAAGAAATATCATCAGCTCTCTCTTGCTTCCAGGAGTTGGAAAAATCTATAATTGATTCTACTTTGGCCTGAACAGGTTTTACCTGCCCATGTCCTACAACATGGCCTAAAATTCAACAGTTGCATGACAAAATTCACATTTCAGTAAGTTTACAGTCAATTTCATTGTAGCGAGTCTCTCGAAGAATTCGCGAATCCCGCGTAGATGGTCTTCCCACGTGTCGTGGTAGTTGATGACGTCATCAATGTATCCATCGCAACCTTCCAGGTCTGATATCACGCTGTTAAGAAGACGTTGAAATGTTGCCGGGGCATTCTTCATACCAAACTGCATAATTTTGTACTGTTACAAACCTTGCAATGCTCTTTCCGTTAATGGTACCTGCCAATATCCTTTCAACAGGTCAACCTTGCTAACATACTTGGCATTGCCATCTTTGTCAATACAAGAGTCAATCATTGGAATTGGATAAGAGTCTGTTTTACTGACAGAGTTTACTTTTCTGAAGTCAGTACAGAACCGGTATGTCTTGTCTGGCTTTGGCACCAGAACACATGGAGAGCTCCATTCACTTTTGCTTGGTTCAATAATATCATTGTCCAACATGTATTAAATTTCTTTCTTTAAATGTTCTTCTTTCAAATGATTCTCACGGTAAGGATGTTGCTTGACAGGCGGCGCTTCGCCTACATCCACGTCGTGATAGATATCATCTGTTTTGCCTGGTGTGTCCGGAAACAAATGTTTATACTCAAGTATATTCATTTCGTTGCTTTTCCGATGGATGACATAGTTTCTTGTCCAAGTTCGCGAGCACATATGAGTTCCGTAACTTAACACCACAGTCTTAACCTACATCTTGTACACCACTATCTAAGTCTTATTTACAAATATCAGCTGTACTTTCACTTTGTGATGGTACAGAGTCCAAAGTAGCAATAGGTTGAGAGGTCTTGCTCTCTTCTTTATCTAAATATTTCTTAAACATATTAACATGACATAATTGAGTTTTCTTGCGCCTCCCTGGAGTTTGTACAATGTAGTTAACATCATCGACCTTTTTCTCAACAACATAAGGTCCAAAATATCTAGCTTTCAAAGGTTGCCCTGGTATTGGCAATATAACCAAAATTTTGTTACCTGGATCAAAACTTCTTGCACGGGCATCTTTATCATACCATGTTTTCATTTTAGTTTGAGTAACGACCAAATTTTCTTTAGTCTATTCACATGCCCTTGTCAACCTTGCTTAAAGTTTTGTAATTTTGTAATTAAATTCAACAATATCATAACATAAAATGACTATTTCTTTACCACCCTCAATGTCTAAATTATGTTTCAAAGCACTTTTGAATGACTCGCATCTCCGACACGGCTCACTTGGCCGCCATGATGCTTCTCGTTAGAAAGTCTCGCGCTCCAAATATGGCAACTAGTACCATATATGGAATGACCTACAAATTTTCACTACGAAAGAAATATAATGTCACAAAGTTTTTAACATGAACTTTAAAAAATCTTTTTCGCTAAATTCTAGATAATACTTACATTTGTTCATTTTCACCATGTTTATTCTTAGTTTGTTGGCTTTTTAAAACTTTTAAACATATTTTACCTGTTGAGTGTTTCATTTCGTCACGGTTTCCGGTTATTGAAACGGCGGCGTATTTGAACAGAATTATACATGTGTTGTGTTTGCCTTGGATTTTACCACTAATAGTTGATGAAATATTATAATCGAAAGGTTTGTGAATTGAATATTGATCATAGTTGTCAGAGCAATACAGTTACATAAGATATTACCCAAAAAATATATTTTTATCAGTCTCAAAGTGCCCGATGTGGATCACAGCGGGGCTTGCAACACTAGCGGCAACGGAGTGGAATTCATACCCTGCCGGGAACCGGAGTGGAGGCAGGGTATGATTATTCGTTCTAAGTATATAATGACTCTACTAAATGTTTCCTCAAAGGCTGGAATGGGATGTAAAGGTGCCACAGGGATTTTCTGATTAGGCTTCCCTACCACCTGACAAGTATGACAAGACCTACAAAAATCAGCCACATCCCGTTTCAACTTGGGCCAAAAGAAGTGATCTAAAATCCAGTTATAAGTCTTGGTCACACCTAGATGCCCTGTCATAGGTACATCATGAGACAAACTCAGAATATCTTGCCTATACCTCGGTGGAACAACTATTTGATTGACAACCTTCCATTCCTCTTCGGGAGACACATTGCACCTGACGTACGGAATTAACAAACTGGGATTTTCTCAGCCTCTTCCTCACTCAAAGCCCGATTACACAATAAGGAGACAAAGAAGTATCCTTGTTAGGAACAACTCTATCACTATCAAAGTCTACAGGATTGCTCAAAAGATCACACTTGCCCCCGACATTTTCTATATCATGAGCCAAGAAAGTGTTACCTGACCCTGGACTATAATGATCCTCAACTACTGCAACATCAGAAACCTTCTTACTCACTGAACGAGTTACAGCACAAGAAGGGAAAATATCAGGAAATTCCTGTTAAATAGCCTTAGCATCACCTGTTTTATCAGGGATACTGGACACTAAGGGATCTACCCTAACTTTCTCTCCAGCCAAGTAATTGCCTAAAATCAGCAACACGCCCTCTATGGGAAGTTCCGGTCTAACACCAATAGTGACAGGCCCAGTTACCAAGTCTGACTTTAAATAAACACAATGGAGAGGCACATTAATAAAACCTAACTCTACACCTTGAAGCAAAACACCACTACCACAAGAGGTCTCCTAAGACAAAAGCACTACGCTTCCTGATATCAAAGAATGAGAAGCCCCAGTATCACTCAAAATCTTCACAGGTTTCAAGTTGGTGATATCACTAGTAAGTGAAACAAAACCTTCAGAAATGAAGAGACAGTACTTCTACAAGACACTATTAGACTCAAAGCTCTTAATCTCAACAGACACTTTAAAATCTTCCACAATATCACTGAGTTTCTGACTAGGCTTTGACATAGCTAACACAGAAGGAACTGATTGTTTACGCCTTTGCTCCTTACGCTGGAGAGAATAACATTCAGACATGAAATGTCCTACTTTCTTGCAGCAATTACAAACAGGACCAGAGGGAGACCCCACACCTGCCCTATCTGTTTTAGAATCAGACTTAGTGTTATCACCTAATTTAGGTTTGTCGTTAGAAGGATCACTAAAGGTTGGGTTCCTAGGCTGACCAAATTTACTAGTACCTGTGGTAATGTTTTCGTCTTGATAACTGTTTCTAACAAATGAGCGTTTGTGGGTGAGAGCGTAATCATCAGCCATTGTAGCTGCTTCACTAACTGTTTCAACATTTTTTCTCATCTAAATGAGTTTTTATGTTTGTATGGACACAACGTTTAAACTCCACTATCAACAATAATTGCCCATATTTACCGAAATCCTCATCAATTTCTTAAGAATCACACCACCTATTAAACATTTGTTCTTTTTCTCTGATCCTACATGAGTTTGTTCATCTCTCTTTCTCGAGTTTCGAAATTTCTGACGGTAAGCCCCAGGAACTAACTTATAAGCTTTCAAAATAGCTTTCTTGACTTCTTGGTTATTTGAAATGTCATCTACAGACAAAGAAAATTAAATGTCTCTAGCTTTACCAATCAAGACACTCTGAAGAAGCATTGTTAGCTTATCTTCAGGCCATCATACTGTCAGCTATTTTCTCAAAATGCAGAAAATACTGGTCAACTTCTTTCTCTTGAAAAGGAAGAACTAACCTAATGTTTCAAAACCTCTCTTTCCTTGTAAATCCCTAAAAGTTGGATTACTTGAACTGTCTTGAGAAACTAGCTCTAATTCTTTAATTCTAAGTTCTGTTTCAATCTCTTCAATTTCTTCTATACTATCTAATGCACTAGAGTCAATTTGCCATTGTCAACAAAATATCTTATAATTACATTCCTAATTTCAGCTTTCCTCAAACGAGTTTTGATAGTTAGGCCTAAATGTTTACCCAATAACAGTAAATCCTTCTTACTGCCTTGCGAAAGAACTTCCAGGGATGGCGCTTTAACAAACTGTTCTACCTGCATAGTCGTCATGTTTATCTAGCTGTTGGTTTCAAATGTAAACTCAAAGTTTGTACACAAATTTTGAAAATGTCTTAATTAATTTTTAGATTTCACAATTTAATGTGTTTTAATAATCCACAGATGAAGTCACAATAGCTCTCCTAATAGAATCTAATATGGCGCTGTACAATTCTTGATATGTCTAATTACAGGTCTCATTACAGTTCTGATTAGCTTTGGACAGTTGGAGTATATATAGCTAAACCCTAATTCAAGAATATTGGAGAACCTTCTACTTCTAGAAATATTTAATTAAAAACCGTAAACAAATAAACACACAGAACTTTCTGGAAATATATCATTCTAGGTCCCTACTTATAACTAACATGTTTACAAACATGTATGTTTACACATAATAATATTCTAGAAAGTTCTACAACCTAAATTAATCATATGAACTTAATAGAATGTATTGATAATGAAGCTATACGAGTTATCTCCCTTATCTAATAACTACAGGTATTTAGTGGCATACATAACACATGCACCAACAAGGTTAATTGTATTCCTACGCAAAATGAAACTAGCATATATGTATATATAGTGACATGTAAATTGCACTATGTTAATGAATATGTGTATGTACAAATAGATAAACTGCACTAGAAGATTTCCCCGACCCTATGCCCAGGAGGTTTTTCTACGGAATATGTATTATTATAAATCATAATAACAATAGACTCTCATTAGGAGACATATTAACAACAAGTCACAGTTCAATTAAAAAAAAGAGGTTGATGAAATAAGGAAGATATACAAAAAATATCACAGTTACTTTCATGTCACAGGTAGCCTGATCAATCATGGCGAACTCAGCTTCTGTGTTGGTCGTATCAGCTCTAGGAGTTATCGCCATTATTGACCATGCACCTTAATCTTTAAATCAGTTATGTATGGTTATAATATGAAATGATTTCAGGCCAGTATCACATGTATTTGCCATTGCGTATCAAATCTTGTTAAAAAAGTCAGAAATCTTATGGAAACATTCTATGTTAAACTTCTATAAATCTCATAATAACCCCTCAAATAACCATAACAAACCTGATCTATTACAAACTCATCATCACACCCTTATATTACTGTAACAAGCTTTGTTGGAAACAACCTAAACTTTTCATTAGAAGGAGCCAGCAAGAGCAACAGAAAGTCTTTTCCTTTATCGTACAAAAAAATTGTAGGTAAAAGACAAAAACTGTTTGATTCATTTGGCGAGCAGTTGGCTTAATGCATTGCAAAAAGCTGTTGAATTGTTCACAAATTTCAGAGTTTACGGTATCTAAACCAAGAAGCCTTGATGACCTATAGCCCTTTTATGGGGGAAAACATGAAATATGTCATGAAAAAATCTCACCTTTTCAAAAAATCCACTTTCTATGTTGAGACAATATTCTTGCAGATTACAGCCAAAATCATAGAAAATATCTTTTGGAGGGACTTCTATGTGACTATAAAGAGATGCATAAGGGTCTTTTCTACCCTCAGCATATGCCATGTGGAATCCATAGCAATGTCCATATGACGGAAAAATCATAAAAATAAAGATGTAGATCCTCTTGCTGAAAAAAGGCTTTCGAAAAAAGTTTATGACAGGTCTCAAAAGACATGGGATGATCATCAGCTTCTGTATTCCTGGCTGCCTTTCCCTCATCTATGGTAAATTTACGAATATTTCTCAAAGCATTACCACTCGGTGTGAAGTAATAGGCCCGCCCATATTTGGGTGGATTATATGTACCTATCTGTTCTACTGCTTCTTCTGGTGGGAAAGAAACAAAGGAATTTACACAAGTTAATATATGTTTAATAAATTTGACGATATCTTGTGTCAACAAATTTTCATTCTGATTTCAATACATAGAATTTGCACTGAGATTTGTGATTCTGGACAGTAAAAAAGTTTTTTGCATGGCAGCGTTGAAATATCTGTCCCCATTTTCATCTGGATTATTACTACTGATGTAAACAAGTAGTTCATCTAATGATGATACAATGCACTTTGGAATAATAGTAGACAGTGGTGCAGTAGTAGATAACATAATCAACAACTTTGCATAGGCAATTTTTTTCAACATCTGGCATATTACCTACAAGGAAGCGCTCAAATGAGTCCTTAACATCTTCAGGTAAAACGGTCTGAAGAAAATCTGTCCTAGCAATGACAGTATCTTCATCAAGATTAGCCTCTGCAATTTGCTTTTCTTCCCCGAAAACTTTGTTTGCAAGAAAAAACAGGTGCTCTCTACACACGTTTCATATTTTCAGCACCAATATCAACTGAACTTTTTAAGAAACAACGATCTAATCTACGATGTAGCGTTTGATAAACTGCAGGTTCCGATGGTTTTTCAATAGGTTCAAAAACAGCAATTTCGAAGACCAAACCCTATTTTTGTTCCATCACATGCTAATTGGTGTGGTGTAAAAATTTACATACTTCGCATGGTTTTCTGAAATCAATATATGCATGTTTGATGCCCAGCTGAAAACCACCATTTTATTTAAAAAACTCCAGGGTCCCATAAAACTTCGAGATTTTGGAAAACGTTTCTGATATAAGTTGATGTCCATATACTTTTGCAAAACCCTGAAAATGTTGTTTTAGAATTCAAAACTTGATGTACATACATCCAACCAATTTCGTCACCCTGCAGCTGTATCAGAGCTATACACATGGATTTACATGATGATCTCCCCTTCATCCCATGGTAACAGGCAGCAGAAGCTGTACATGTACGTGTATGAATATTACACAAAAACTGGGCAATCTCAGTGTACAGGCGGATGCGTTCTTTTAAAAATTTGTAACACCATCAGGATATTCAGAAACTTGTCCAACCTGCCCACATGGACATGTTGTCAAAGGTTATAGACTGAACTAAATATAGGACCTTTAAGGCATCCATCTACCGAGGGATACAATTCTTCATTTCTTATCATTTAACAAATCCCGTCTATGTACAGCAGCTGCTAACTCTTCAGAACATTCCTTCCTGGCCGAATGAGAACTTTTACATGTGAATTTCCACAAACTCAGAGGAAACATCAAACATTCCGTATTATTTGCTTACGACATCCCAATAATCTGAACCCAATGTCAAGCTCAATTTGAGGCAAGGTCTGCATGAGGATCATCAAAAGGTTTTGTGTCATTTCAAACTCCTCAATACTTTCTAAATTTGAACGTCTGCCCATTCATGGGACTTTGTTGGATGCATTTTATATGTTCCACAACAGTGAATTTTGAATCTATCAAACAATTCCGATATTGCGTTTGGCTTCCTCTTCTGGGATTTTCAGTATCCAATTTAATCTGAAAAGAACAATTTTACCAGAAGAATGCATTTGCAAAGTACTCGTGCACAATGCAAGGTTCTTCATCAGGTAAAAAAATTAAACTTGACAACATCCTTGTATTATTTCTACCATCAAAGTAAACAAAATCTGGCATCTTAACATCTATGCCAAAAACCATCAGAGCCTTTTAGATCAAAGTGCAGTTTTATTTCTCCAGAGAAATAAGGATACTTTGAAAAAACAAATTCTTTCAAATAAGCGGGGACAATGGCACTGCATTTTCACACTACTTGAAACATCAATTAAGCTATTTTGGAAAACTTTTCTTCCTCTGGGCGAATTCTATTAGAGTTTCTTTTTGTCCCTCTACGAACCACCTATACACAGAAACCTTCCTCTGGTTACTTGTTGCCCGAGAGGTCTAGAAGCATAATCAAAGATTCGAAAATTTTCCATTTTCAAGGATTGTATTCAAATTAAAACAATGACTATTTTATCATCAGTAATATAAATGGCATACTTAAAGTTACCCTAGACTGTACTAACATCTCGCATTGAAGCTATCGAAAAATGTACCTTTCTCTGCTAACTTTTCTAACAGGTGAGCCTTGCAAGGGCAATAGAAAAGCATTTCCCTAGTTGCTATGCCATTTCTAGATAAGTTTTGTTGCAGGAGCAAACTTCACAACATTATTATCTGTATTAGGACAAGCAACTAACGGTGTGGAAGTTACATTTCCTTGTAAACTTAACCCCATTGAACTTTCACAAAATATTGGAATAACTTATGAGTATCATTTTTCAAAAACAGCCATGAGATTTGGTAACGGAAAGATTTTGGTATTGAACTTAGATGTTGGCAGTCTTTCCTCAAATCTAACTTTTTCTTTCAATAGTGAATGGCTATTTGATAAATAATTTCAGATAAATAGACTGGTTTAAAAAGAGGTAGAGAATTGGGAAAATTTTTCTTCAGCAAAATGCTCAGACAACTTGCTTTGTTCGGTCCGTCTTTGGAGAGGAAATGACAGAAATCTGATCTTTGAAAATTTTTTTCTGTCAAGAATCAGAAGTATTTGTATGTAAAAACCAATCATCTGAGGACTCTGGACTCTATATGTGCATGAAATCCCTTTCTGACACAATGAGAGAGAATAAGCACAAAATTCACCACCACAATTTTCAGCATGACTTAAACTATTTTCCAAAAGTTGTTTAAAGTTTTTCAAATTATACTTATTAATTTTTATCAGTTCTTCCTTTTTTGCCTTTGATCGTCCTTTCACTTTCACGATTTTTACTTAAAATGTTTTAATGTCAGATTTTGTAAACAAACTTGACTCAAAAAATAATGCATTTCAGAAGAAATGTCTAATGCCTCGAGTAAGTAATTTTTTCAGCCATTGAGACATGAAACCAGGGTATAGCAACCTGATTCAACATATCTTGCATAAAAAATACTTCTTTCGATCAACCTCTACCATAAAACACAATTACCAAACAACCCATACACCTTCAGTAAGGTATCCGGTGATGTCTGAAAAGCCTTTATTGCACAATCTTCTGCTTCTAGTAAAAATTTAGATTTTTTGTGAATAAAATTATTTTCTTGTAATTTTTTCTACTATTTTCAACTCTGTAACTATAGCAGTGTTACACCTCTCTAAATTTTTTCATTAAAATTGTCTTCCATGGACAGTCATAAAGATGTGGTTTGCGAACTGAGAAGTTTTCATTTTTTTAACTCTTTTCGTATTATGTAGAGTGAAGGTAGTACTTGTACCTTGGAGTTCAGGTCTAGAAGTTACTAATTCTAGTGTGATCAGTGTTGTCAGGCAATTTTCACACAATACACTTCATTAAATAATGGCATGTTTAGTTCCGCTGTTTATCAGTATCGTCATTAATACAATATTGACTCATTCAACGATTCTTATATTCATTACCCTTGAATTCCCATTTTCCTGGTGGCTGCCTTGAAATGAAATTCTCCACCTTTTCGTAATATTCTTTTGGACTCTTCTGTGTAAATGGAAAAGGTACATTCATGTGGTCAAATATGGTGTACCTCTTCTTGATGGTAAATGAAGAATCCAACAGTAAAAGGTTCAAGTCACCTCTCTGTAAAGAAAAAGAATACACAAATCAAATGAGTCGTGAACTGAGTAAATGGTTCCGATTTCTCAAATAAACTTATTAACAGTCAAATTATGACCAAAGTAATTTTTTGTCACATAAATTACATAAGGAGAAGAATTTAAGTTTTGATTTGTCTTCTATTCTCAGTTTGAGACATGAGGTTTTTAACTTGCCCAAGTTGTCACTCTCCACAAAGAGTGCTTTCAACCAAAACTTGATCCACAATGTTTATACTCAAATGGTAAATCGGTACTGAATTCCCAAATGGCAAAATTACCAATCAATATCAATTAAACCATTTTGTCTATAAGATACAATATAAAACATGTTGTTGCTTTCAGTTCAAGATTCTTACTGTAAATCTGAAAAATTAACTTTAAAATTAAAGTAGATCACTTCGACGAATAAACATGTTCAAGATTATTCATTAAACATAAAATATCTGCTTTCCCAAGTGCCTTCAATGCTTCAGTCGCTTTTCGTGAGAAATAAATGATTTTTATTTATCGAGTACATATGCTATGAGGTCATATTAAGATTACTATTTATCATATGACTTCCATGTTTTCCCATTCAATATATCCATTTAATAAATCTTATTTACACGTGTAATATAACCTATCTGCATGGTGATTGGTTGATTCTGATAATAGTACGTATTTCAACTGATCGATTGATTGATCATCTAGCAGAAAACTCCAAACAGGAAGAAACAAAGGCATATATTAGCCATATGATAAATAGAACCTCTATCATTCGTTTCCCTTCATATTAGATTGGTGATATTCTTTTCAAATTTTTCATTTTTTTGCTCTTAAAAGGCCATGAAAAATTATAAACTTGCATTATAAATCTAATATGGAGGGAAACTCATTTAAGAGTAAATATAAGTTGTCAAATATAATATGAAGGGGAACTTCTGCTCAAAGTCTATGTCTACAAACCTTGTGAGTTTTATAACAAGAGATCCCAGAGGGATCTTGGGCGCTCCACCAAAGAATGATCTATGTCTGACAATGGAAAGATGGATCTTTTTCTCTACTTTTTAAACCTTTTCAAACATATACTACACATAAAAATTTGAGACAGATCGCTTCAGTACTTTCAGGAGAAATAGCAGTAACAAACTTCAACTATCAAATCTAAAATGGTTCCTTGGCGGTCATCTTGTTGATGATCGGTCCCAAATCGCAATATTGCACATCAAGAGCTCTAGGGGAACCTACATGTGAAATTTGAGAATGATCCATTCAATTACTTTCTGAGAAATAGCGATAATCACAAATTTTAAATATCAAAATCCAAGATGGCTGCCTGACGGGCCATCTTGTTGACCGGTCGGTCCCAAAACGCAATATGCACAACTAGGTCCCCTAGGGGAAACCTACATATGAAATTTGAGACAGATCCCTTCAGTACTTTCTGAGAAAATAGCGATAACAAACTTTAAATGTCAAATTCCAAAATGGCTGCCTGGCGGCCATCTTGTTGACTGATCGGTCACCAAAATGCAATTGCACAACCAGGTTCCTAGGGGGAACCTACATATGAAATTTGACACAGGTCCCTTCTGTACTTCTGAGAATAGCGATAACAAACTCGCGAGCTATCAAAATCCAAGATGGCTGCCTGGCGGCCATCTTGTTTGACCGATCCGTCCCAAAATGCAATATGCACAACTAGGGCCCTAGGGGAACCTTCATTTATGAATTTTGAGACAAATCCCTTCAGTACTTTCTGAGAAATAGCGATAACAATAATTGTTAACGGACGGACGGACGGACGACGGAACCACGGACAAAAAGTGATTTGAATAGCCCACCATCTGATGATGGCAGGGCTAAAAATGTAGTTAAATGTCAATAATAAATGGCTTTAATATTATAATGTTAAAAATCAGGGCAATGCAACCAAAGCTTATCAATAACAAGTTAATACATTTCAATGATTTATATTTCAAGTATAACAAATATAGATAGCATTATACTAACCAAGGCAGGCGGGCAAAGCCGTAGATCTGTGGAATGCTCATCAAGATAACCGGAAGGCAATGCCTCACACCAGGAATCAAGTGATTCGAAAATAGTAGTCTGTAATTACAAATACCAATTATCAAAAACAAAGTAAAGAATTTCTTTTAAAAGAATCCAAAATAAAGCTTTATGAATTTTGAATGTTATGTTATTGTTTGCCTCAACACTTATTTCAAAACAAACTACTAGAATGTATAAAACAGAATGGTGTTATTACCGTGTAAATGTGTTGAAGAATATGAGATTCCATATCTCTATCAATAATGTCAGGAGCTCCCCAGACACAATCTCCCCATCCACATATGATGTCAAACACATGGGTACCAGATATGTGGGTCTGGGCAAGGTCTTGTATTGATGGAAACGTCTGCTCATTACCCTCCACATGTTTGATGTTCACACTACAAAACGCTGCAAAAAAACATTATTACATCTATAGCATCCAAACATAGATAAACAAAATTATTACAAATGGACTTTGTTGCAAGCCGTTAAAATACAGTTCAGTACATCAATAGTAGACAAACATAAATATCCTAATATAAGTTTGTTACTTTAAAAATAATACAAGAAATTATATCTGAAACAAAATGATGAAAAACTAAGACAATTCAAACTATTGTGTAAAAGAATGTATGCATTGCTGATTTACTTACCTTATAGATTGGGCCAGGATTTGCCTCAATATCACCACAGGATAACAAGGGTATAGATGTTCCTGTGTGAAGACCAATGATGCTAGTGTTTGTGTTGCTTGTACTTGGGTCTTCTTGTGCGAAATGGTTATTTATGTTGGGTTGGGATGTTGTGTTGGTTGTGTTATTGTTTCTGTTTAATGATTTTGGCTTTTGTGTTATGTGTGCTGGTGTGTTTGTGACTTGTTTGTTTGTCTGAAAGTAATATATAATATACATGTATAGTTAATAATAACATTACACAAAAGGAAATCATTAAACAAGTTATCACATTATTTTAAAAAAATCAATTTAATTGTCTTGGTATATATTACATATTCAAAAATTAATATATCCGTAGTACTTCTTTAAATTTCTTTCTCTCTCTCTATATTGCTACTTTCTGCTTGCTTTTTAAATTGAAAATCTATGTGTTGTAATGAAATTTTCTGTTGTTCCACTATTCTCCACTTACTGTAGGTTTCACCCAGAAAATGTCCTCAAATGAATATGCAAATAAAAACTATATCACTGAGTCAATTATACATACCAGTACTATTTCCCTGGCTCCTGTGGCACTTGCGATAGTGGACAAGGAATTTTATGTCATTGTTGTGGTATGTGCCACAACAATGCGTCCCAGCTTCTTGGTGATTTGCTGAAATGATAATAATAAAACAAATTATTTTATTTTACTTATAAAATGTACTATGCTTCTACTTTAATCTACACACATTTTATTTTATTGTTTTTAAAGACCAAGATATTTACCACTTTATTATTATGGATCCCTAAAAAAAATCAATTGCACTTTGTACCAATGTAGATAACATAACCTATTATCACTGGAAATGAAATCTGAACATGCTGACTGATTAAACTCCGAGTTATTGTAACTTATATTTCATGATGTTATCTTACTGTATCTTTTCTTTTTGTTGTCTTCTTGACCGATCGAATGTGATTGTTCTGCAATTAGAAATAAAGCACTAAATTCATGTATCTATAAAAAATCTCTAATAATGTCCAATTTTTAGTTAATACATAATGTCAATAATATCTTTTTTTATGAATTAAGAATAAGGAAAGAGCAAAGGTTAAATCTAATTAAATTTCAAAGGAGTTACTGACCTGAAATTTAAACACAAATTTAACAAGTGGTCCAAGAAGTATCGAAAAAATTATCATGGAGATGTATACCAATTTCAACATATAATTAAATGAATAATGGAATTCTAAACAAGCGAAAGATTATACTTAACAAATCAAACTGTAACTGATAAGTAAAATATTAACATAGACTTCGTCAAAATTTGATGAATATAAGAAAGGTGATCAAGAGGACAAATTAACGAGAATTCTGATAACATCTTTCTTTAACATACCTCATTTTTGACTTTGGTCTCCTCAAATAATGACACAACACACTTTGGTTTCACAACAATCGCAAAGCTGTCGTCAATGTCCAGTGTAACATTGTATGGAGACAGCCTATTGAAATGAAAATCGAATGAAAATAAAATGAGACATATTGATAATTTAATGACCACACTTCCTACAATTATAAGTAGTAAATATACTATGGAAAGATGTCGGGTGTCAATACACAGCTAATATATATAAATATATATAATATGTACATAAATGTGAATAACTTTTTTTTTTTAAATGTACAGTACAGACAATGTTCAATACTATCAAATCTTTCCTGTAATGATCAACAGTGCTAGATCTCTCTACCAACTGAGTGAAAGAGGCGCCATACTCCATCTGACAGCAAAGATTTAGAGGCTTTGCTTATAAACATCCAACCACATCAGGTGCTCTTTTTACAATTACAGAAAAAAAACTGTGGTAGAAAGAAGAGAGACAGCCACAAATCAATTAAAGTTAAAGCAGATGAAAACAAGGATATGCAAATTAATAACAAAATGCACTAAATCGAAATTACACATTTAGTTAGTAAAGCAATAAAACATTGATGCCAGCATGCAATTACAGAAAAAAATGATAATGAAGCATTCATATAACAAACGAATCCTTCATGCATGTGATATCATTAGTAGGAGTGAAACAGTTCTAACGTCATGAACCGTGGTATACTTCTTTTCGTTCTATACACTCAGTATTCTCAGAATTACGGTACATGAATATACCGAAAACTTTTTCTGGGTGGCTTGTGGCAGTCCAAAGCACTTATATACTGTATATAAGCGGGTTTCTGATTAGTGTAGCCCAGTTTTCATAACGGCCAATCACGCGGCATTACAGTAACCTTGTTATTGACGGAAAAATGTAATCTGTCAATATAATCTGCCTTGGCATCTTAACACTCTGCTATATGGCATTATTTGGGATATTCTATGTAGAAACGGTTATATAAACAAATTTAAAGAGTGTACTTGTCTAGCATATGGTTGATTCAAGATTTGAAACATTGTAGCATGTAAGATTTAGGTCTTAATATTAGAAATGTATTATATGATGTAAGAGTTTACAATGGTGGGTGTTACTTTTGATATACTCTTGATATTTTCCCATTTTGGCAGATATGAATATCAAATGTATTAACCGAACCATGAACAATGTATCACAATACGAACCGAACCAGAGAAAGCGTACCATTTCACCCCTAGTCATGAGATCAGTTCAATGCAATTTTTTTTTTTTTTTTTTTAGCCCTTGGCAGCCACATAATGTCAATATAAAGAGTTAGGTCAGAAACACTCAAGTAGTTTGTTTAAATATCAAGGACATAAAAAATATACTAGGTAATTTTGTATTATCACAATAACTTCTATCAAATAATTAATAACTATAATATACAAATGACATAATGTATAGACATATAATTCCATTTAAAAATAGCTTTTATACAATACTTAATGGTATAGTTGAATGTATAAACTACATTTAAAACTTTAACAGCTAAGATAACTCAATAAGTTAAAAGTCCATAAAAAGAAGAAAAATTGCACGAAAATAAACTTTTCGTGAGAAAAGCATTAATGCGGTTTCTAGTCTACCAAACAAAAAACAGAGCTTTAGTATCAACGAAGTTAATCAACATTACATGCTCAACTCTTTTTTAGTATGAACAAAGTTAATCAACAGGATATTTTTAATTATAAATGTATACCGTTGATAAATATGTTCACCATCTAGTGAAGTATGAGGACAGCTAAGAAAAAAACATGTATGTTGTGAAAAATATGCAGAAGAATATTCCGTATTAATTGTGAGCACACAGCAAAGCATATTCATTCACCAACAACAGAAACATGTTCAGAGCAAATAAATAATTAATGCTAAGATATTATCATATTACACATGTACATTGTTAAAATATAACTTAAAAAGTGTTATGCAAAATTTTATAAATGCTTTAAATACTGGTTTAAAATTAGTGATCATTTTTCTACATGATCAAAAGACTTTACAAATAAAAAGTTAAAGTTATATGTCCCATGAATCAATAAGAGCTTCTTATATGTTATTCACCTAAAAAGTTCACAATATTTTGAAAATTACAATAATTGCAATGCATGTATATGTACAGGTTTCAATTTTACAAGTACAAATTACAGCTGACATTATATTTATGTTTACAGTGTAGTGGAATGAGTACATAGAGTCAGACCATGACGCTAAGTTGTGGTCTACAATCTCATTCACATTTGTGTAGCATTATTTGTAATTGTAAAGTAATTTCTTCAGTTCAGGCATAAAACAACAATAACTTTACTGCTAATCGTAGGTAATGTTTATAAAGTATCATACATATTTGTCTGTCCATTTCAATGATTTTCACAGCTTAATTAATTCATCAAACTAAGGTTTTCAATGTATTACTGAAGAAAAAATAACATGTCAAAATGTTCGCACAGTTACGGCACATACAACTTCAATATGTACACAAGAGAAGCATAAAGGATAGAAAAAAATAAAAATCTGAACAGTCCACAGCCTCTATATATATGGAAAGACAAACATTTAAAAGATGTAGAACGGAAATGAAATGAAGTGGACATATATAGCATATTGGCAAATTCATTACAAACACATTATAACTAAATGTGAAGTAGAACAAGAACATATATCACTTACCACTCTACGATTAGAAAATTTCTTTCTTTTGAATCTCCTCCTCCTCCTCTTCAATTTATCGGTACATTCAGTTCTGCAGGTGTTTTTCTATCAATGTTCAATAATATAATTAAGTGCAATCATCACACAATAAAAACGTCAAACAGAGTTCCTACAATATATCATTGCCTATTGAAGTCATTAAAACACTAATTCAAATGTGTATTGCATAAAGATGAATAACAAAAAGTTTCATAGCCTTACTATGTGCAGTTTCATTACATTTTCTAATAACATTTATATATGCTAAAAAAAGAAATATATACATCCAAATGTACTACAAGTCCCCTTTAAATCATCCTTCACAGAAAAAATCTAAAGAGTTATATATACTGGGTACATAGAAAGCAATATCTGAAATACCATACCAGGTTGTATGTACATGTATATACATTAATATTATTATACTTACTTTTACTGTTTCTTTCTTTCTTTCACTTGGAACATGCACAGCTGGCATAGCCCACACTACTTCAGCATAGGTCAAACGCCTAAAAAGAATTATTATTTTATTTTAAATTGATTTTTGTAACCTTTTGCATTTACTTGCCAGTAGTCACAATGATCATGATATCATGTACGTGCCAGTAGCCACCAAGATCATTATATAACCATATAAAATCAAAATCAACCATTTCATTACACAACTAGCTTTAATTATTAACCTTTATATCAATCTATAAGCATGTACATGTACAATGTATATAAAATATCAAAGAAAACACAATTTAACAAAGCATGACAATTTATTGACTCGTGCCAATATCCTGGCTCGAACTCACGATCTACGGCACCCAATCGCCTAGCCAAACATAGCTGCGCCTTCTACCACTGCGCCACATCCACATCCCAAAAAAAGGATGTTTCAATGACGAAGTGATAGTCGGTTCGATATGCTGACATGATCACTGTGGAAATTGTCAAATTAAATCTTTGGATCAACAACACATAGTGGTAGTGGTAGAAGGCGCAGCTATGTTTACCTAGGCGATTGGGTGCCGTAGATCGTGAGTTGGCCAGGATATGGCACGAGTCAATAAATTGTCATGCTTTGTTAAATTGTGTTTCTTTGATATTTTATATAAAATATAAGAAACACTAGACTTGGTCGCTAGGCCTTACTGCCTTCACAGGCGTCTTTAGGCATGCATATATATATATATATATATATATATATATATATATATTCTGGTACACTGCTCTTCAATTCTGCGCACTTGCTCTTCAATTATTTATACCTACTTCCAGCATTTTCCCGTTCTGTTCTACGCGTTTTTGATCCTTTACATATGCTGCCCAGCAAAAGGCGACTAAATTTGGGGCTTTGTTTCTTTGCAAACACACCGAGGAAATAGGCGACTAAATTTGCATCCTATACCAATGAGCACCATAAATAAATTTCGACACACATTTGACGTCACACGTGGCACGCTTTCCAGTCATCGCTCATACTTTAGCGTTCTGCCGAACGGCATGGATAAATTTGTGTAGATCCGGCCTTCGGCTGCCACTTGCCGAAAGGTTAATTGCGCTCCAATGTGCTATATAGTTTAATATATGTCTGCTTTGTCCCGCATTACTGTTCGTATCCTATTATGTAATCGTGTTCGTTTTGTATGTCTTGATAAAGGGGCAGATCGCCTCGAAAATTTGACAATTTTGTTTTGTCCACACGGTTGGAATTACTTCCTTGTCCCGTATATTCTGGTACATATATAAAGAAATGGAGCCGCGCGCGATCAGACTCTTACTCAGTTGTTCTCAATCAGTTGTTCTCAATGACAAACGCTCATCAACACACTCTTTTAACTATGACGTCTACCAGGATGTGGTCCTTGGACATATGTATTTTGTCTTTTCGCTGGAGATTGCATTTTTTACTAATAGTATCTATTCCTTGGAAAATGTGGATCAATTACAATCCGACATCTATCACAGACTATCAAACTTACTATATATATATATATGGCTGACAGTGGCTGTAATCTAGTACACGCATATTAGAAAAAGGTGTACCATGACATCTCATACACACAAAATGGAACAATTGACGTTTCACATTTTTCTGATAAGCATGTGCGAGGTGACGCCAACTGTCAGCTATCGTAAGAACTAAATCAGCCTCCAACATTTAAACATCTGTGTTTAAATTCGCTGTATATATATAATATATATAAATTAAGTGTTTTAAATACATGCACTGAGTATTGTCTGAATTTACATGTCCCTGTGTCAATCAAATGAATTGGTCGAGAGTGTCACTTTGACCCTTCATGACCTTGCACACGCCAGTTAAACTAATTAAAATTATATTGTAATTCCGCTCCACTACGATGCTCTTCGTTGTGCTCCAATACAAGATCTATAGCTAACAATGCCCCATTCGGGGTTACCTCAGCATGACCCCTGAGGTTAGCCAATCAGCGTCTACGGAATCTTCGGTGTGGTTATTGTGTCATTTGGAAATATAAACGGCTAACAGTATGTCCCGAAATGTTACGATTCTAGGCCATTGGTCATGCTGAGGTGACTCGATCTGAACAGGGATTTGTTAGATCTTGTATGGGAGCGTAACGTACATAAAGCATCGTAGTGGAGCAGAATTACAAGTGTAATTTAAATTAGACTGACACGCCAAACTGATTAAAATAAGATGATGATCCTTATACCCAATCCATCCAATAGAGGATCTGACAACATCCCATAAGGAGTCATGTTCGGGTGACCATTAGACCACCTGTACTTCAGGTCAAATGCATTTTCTACACCTTACTACATCAATGGAGTGTAATGGAATCTAAACGTTATCTACACTCCCTACGGCCATCTCTGTAATGATACGGGTGTATTTATAGCTTAGACTAGTATTGGGTGCATGTGTCCCCTCAAAACCCCTGGGCTGTATTCTGTTTATACTAATCAAGGACGTATATGAGAAGGATAAGTCACACTGGGTTTTGGGGAAGTCCAAGGCAGGCGCTTTTGTGTTTGTGCACTGACCGTGACGTTGGGCGACGACTGATTTTCCTTTGATATCCGCCGGCGCAGCCTTTGATGTAGCTTGCGGGTGCGAGGGTTACCGTCTTACTTTCTGAAGCGGTGCTGTCATTTCATGAGCTGTCGATTTTTTTTAACGAAAATTTAAGACATATCCCCTAAACATTTCGTCTTTATAACAAGTTATAAACGTCGTGAAATTTAATAAACTTTACAATGGTGTTTCGTTTGACTCGATAAGACAAGTATTTGTTGAGAAAAACGGTTTTTTATTCCAGGTTCATAGGCGTCTCGCGTGGTGTTTAGTAATGTAAAGAGACAGACACGAATCCTTCTCACTTATAAATCCTTGTACTAATCAAGGATTTATAAGTGAGAAGGATTCGTGTCTGTCTCTTTACACTACTAAACACCACGCGAGACGCTTATGAACCGGGAATAAAAACCGTTTTTCTCAACAAATACTTGTTCTTATCGAGTCAAACGAAACACCAATGTAAAGTAAATTAAATTTCACAACGTTTATAACTTGCTTTAAAGACGGAAGATTTAGAAGAAATGTCTTAAACTATCGTTAAAAAAATACGACCGCTCATGAAATGGCAGCACGCTTCAGAAAGTAAGACGGTAACCCTCGCACCCCCCATGCTACATCAAAGGCTGCGGCGGCGGATATCAAAGGAAATCAGTCGTCGCCCAACGTCACGGTCAGTGCACAAACACAAAAGCGCCTGCGCTGTCTTTGCCTAAAACTCAGTGTGACTTATCCTTCTCATATACGTCCTTGTACTAATACATGTATAACGAAACTGAAGTCCAATACTTTCGTTTTTATATACATAGTTTCATCAAATCCAAATATAAAAAAGACATGTCCCAGCATATCAATGTTTACGTATCCCCATCGCATGGCATGTAGCCTAAACTTTAACATACCAGTAATTAGTGAGTAACTGCTAAGCTTCACGTTGCAACGACCATGTAATTTTACAACAAGACCTTAAACACCTGGAAACCTGGGCTAACACATGGGGTATGAAGTTTAACGCTAAGAAATGCTACATCCTAAGTATTAAACAAAAGACCACTCACTTCTACAACTTGGACAATACCATCCTCCAACAGGTGCGATCAAATCCATACCTAGGTATTACCATCTCTGAGGACATGAAATGGCACCAACATATAACCAACATATCCAATAGAGCAAACTCCACCCTCGGCTTCTTAAGAAGGAACCTACGCAGCTGTCCACTGAATCTAGTAGGCGTAGCGCATATGTTGGACTAGTAAGACCAATATTAGAGTACGGATCAATAGTATGGGACCCATATTACCAAAATGACATCAATACCCTAGAGCGTATACAGCACCGTGCAGCGAGATTCATCACGGGAGAAATATAGATCCAACAACACAGGCTGTGTAACAACAATGCTAAACAATCTGGACCTACCACCATTAGAGGTCAGACGTCGACACAACAAGACTCGTATATCTATACAGGGTCGTGGAGGGTTAGTGCCAGCTATAACTCCATCAGATTACCTTATACCAAAAAAACAGGGAAGACAAATTACTGCTAAGAACCTATGTGACTTTAATTCTATCAACATCTATATTTTAGATACATGTATGATATGTCTGGGGCTTCATACTTAAACATTTACCTGTAGAACATGTATAAATGTGTATCCCATGACCTACTGGCGTTATAATGCATTCACAGTTGCAAACAAGACAATGAAAACTTCGAATAGTGTACAAACTAAACTCGAAATGAAAGCAATATTGACAAATACATATTCTGTGATAACTTAATACATATTATTTAATATTTATATTTATTTTGTTTGCAAACTGTGTGAATCGGCGTTCTGACAAAAATTGCAAACCAAATTTATTTCATAACCCGATGAAGTTAAAGATTGTTTCATCAATGCGTATAATAAATTTTTCAGACTTCTTGATATCATTATTGATAACGTTTAAACGTACGATTCCATTGATTTTCCAATTGATTATTTTTCCCAATATATACACGCAACGTCGACGATTCTATGTGACGTAATGATAACGTCGGGTTTTCGTGTCATTCTCGGAATGTTTCTTCATAGTAGAATGAAAGAAAATAATCTGCCAATTAGAAAGGTGATACAAATTGATTATTTCCTTTCTCAAAAAGGGCTACAGGAAAGTACTGTTCAATTGAAAAATGCATAAAATATTCCGGTGAAAAATTACACATGAGAAATGCTATTTGACATGATAATACACTTCGCTAGTGTAACCGCTAAGTAAGATGCAAATATTGAATTTCATTTTGCTACCAGTGATTTCTTACCTAACATGTTACACCATTTATCCTCCGCTGATCCTATTGAATATTTATATCAGTGCAAAATATAGCAAAATGCATTATTTTAGTCAATGAAGAAAAAAAAAATTTTCTTTGATTGATCTTACAGAAAATATAAAGGACTCATACATCTCTCTACTGGTATTTCACAGGTCGTTGGGAAAAGATGTTGTGATTAAATCAAGAAAAAATATGTATATATATTACAACAGCTGTTCGTGGTTTAGAAGTACAGCAAGTCGAACCTTTCAATGAACCAACCTACATGTATTTATTTACATTAAAGTACATCATCAGGGATAAGCTGAATCTGAAGCCAAATGAAAAAAAGCAAAAATCCGTTTTAAAAGGTTTCAAGTGAGCAAAATGTTGTGTAGTACTGTATGTTGTACTTAAATGAGAATTCTTTTGTTTGTGATGCTACAAAAAGTTAATATAACGTTACAAATAATCCCGTCGGTAAAAATGCTGATTCACGGAAAAATAACTTTAAAAACTGTTAAATGAATCAAGAAATACAAATTCGAAAGATTTTTATACTAGATTATGAATGAGAGATTCAGACGCAATCTGCAATATGCAGTGTCAAATATGACATTACAATGTGTATTAAACTTCAGCAGACAATATTACCGCTGAAGAGAATTCTCTAACATACATTGAGCACTCTGTATAAACGGTCATTTCCTATTGATGGTAGGTTTGATTGTGATGTTTAGTCGGAGAAAACATAGTTATTTTGAAGCAAAAACTGATAACGTAATACTCAACATTATACTCAAGAAAAGAAAACTCTGTATTGCACAAATACGGAACGTTTGTGCCAAATCAATTCGTTAGTGTCTTAATAGGATTTTGTTGAAGTCTTAAAATAAAAGATACGAAGAACTCATTTTCTATTTCAATATTTTAATAACGTAATTTTCGACAAACAAAGTATAAAATTGTCAAAAACAATTGATGTGTATGATATTGTAAAGTAATACATATGTATATGAAATTGATTACCGTAACACATACCATAAGAAATACTCTATGTAGAAACATACTAGAATAATACTGTATGTGGTTATAATGTCATTAAAATGTTTGTCAATAACGACATTTGACTAACGAGATGTCACAACATTTCGGCCATTTATTCGCAGTCTTGTCGATATAGTCATTGCGCGTCCTTATGGGAATGTCCCGGCTCGGATCGCACATCATGCTTGCCGCAAAGCCGGATTTTGGCACTTGTTCACAATTGGTCACACTGCCGAAAACTGATTGCTATCCGTGCTAGCAACAGGGCGAGTAACTGAAAGCTTGTTTGGAACAAGTCAGGTGACCGAAAGCTTGTTTGGAACAAGTCAGGTGACTGAAAGCTTGTTTGGAACAAGTCAGGTGACCGAAAGCTTTTTTGGAACAAGTCAGGTGACTGAAAGCTTGTTTGGAACCAGTCAAGTGACAAGGCACTTGTTTATAATGTTCGGTAAACTACCAAGGTCTTGTGTCCTCTCATGTCGGTGGTGAGCCGAAAAGGGCCACAACATTTCTGTGAAACCTGAAAGTATAAAAATAGGAAAATTAAGATATATGCTTATTGAAACAGGAAAACTGACACAAATTTATTTTAGTCAAAATAAGAGTTTCCATTATGTAAAACGCAATATTCAGTTACGTAAGTGAAGTGACAATCGAAATATGCTTCAAAAGATAAGTTATCTTCAATGAAAATATTATATTTTCAAATGCTACCCACCTAACTTCGAACTGTGGAGTAGTTAACCGAATCGCCTCTCCGTCGCAGTTTATAAAGTAATTCTTCTCCAGTTCCTTTTCTCCGTGTTCGGTTCTACGAACGGATGTGTTAGGAAGACGGACCCGGTAGGCGTCTACTCTCATCTGCCTTATGAACTCGAAATTGTACTGCAGGTAAAAAAGAAGATGGATATAAATCATAAAGCTATGATAATATTTTTTTAAGTCGAAAAGAGGAAAGAAATACATTCCAATATAATTATCGCGATCAATTTACTAGCAGAACGGCGAATAATTGAAACGTGAACTAAAAACAAATTTTGAATATACATCTTTAATATCAGACAGTTTTCAATGAAAGGGTAGAAGATTTTACCATCAGTACACATTTTGTTACATAAATATTTGAACTATTTCAGTTGATATATTTATCACGGTTCAAATACTTACACAATCGGGTTTTTCGTCGTTTACCATCGTCAGTTGCTGGATATGTTTAGAAATGCTGCATTTGTCCGTAACAGTCATAGTCAAGGTGTCGGTCCCGAAGCAGGGACGCATGCGTCCATGTTTCTCTGCCATAACTATAGGGTGTGTATCTACAGCATAAACACGTCCAGTTGTCTTTCGCCAACCTGTATAAAAACAAACAACATCATAAAGTCATACTGTCTAATTTATGTTTATTTCTTCCACTGCAACAACATGAAATGATGAAGTCATATAATTTTGATTCTAGATTTATTACCAAGAGAATTATTCAATCTTGATGCTAAACGTATCTTGGAAATGGTTTTATTATATGCGGTAACAACATAAACAACATGAAATGATAAATTCGTATAAATCGGACAGACATTCTTTTGATATTTCCCTCTATGGTTTAAGTTCGTTCATTTATATGATTGATACATTGACTTACCGTTAGGTTTGTCGGAGAGAATATCTGGCACAGATGATTGTCGCCTCAGACGAGGCGTCGTTTTGACTTTGTTGTTTACTTCTGGTAACGATATCTGGCGTCTGAAAGCACGTGACCGACCAGATGACTCTGAGGACTTTGAGGGAAGATATTCTATTTCAACATCAACAGTCCGTCTTTTAAGGAGTGACGCCAGGGGAATGACTGTAAGAGAGAGAAATCAATTTAATATTGAGAGTGTGTTCGCTTGACTTTAAATTTCAGTTATAGATGTCGTTATGTATATCTTAAATCTCTACTATAATCCTTTGTAATTTATCAACAGAGAAATTTAAATATATATATTTTTTCAGCGTTATGATGATATTTGGTTTGCTTGTTGATTATTTGTCCCTTCCAATGTATTAAAGTAAAAGTAACTACACATGTATATTACATACTGTTGTATCTATTGGATCCCATCCAACGGTATTTTTCGCAGTGGTGCATCATATCTCCGAACAGACCAAAACCCAAAACGAGTCCGGAATGTGCCAGACATTTGTTGTCCTCGTGAACGCTGGCCGAGTTCGTGTAGACTGATTTGCCCATCAGAATCCTAAGAACTGCTGTAACTAGACATTTGGTTCCGTGTAAGTACTGCACTACGTAATCCCCTGTTCCTGGAAAAGAGAGAGATGCCTTTGCTATACACAATGTAGAAAGGAATCAACAAATAGTAGAGCGGCAAATAAATGCATTGTGATATACTACTTTTCTTTATCTCAACTGATGTTTTTGAATGCATTTTGTGTAACGATAACATTTGCACTCAACCTAGATCACCTCGATGAAATGTGTATCATGACTGCAAGACATAAGACTAGAAAAGAAAAAGTACAAACTGAACGGGAAACCCTAATTACCTATAGATGTTTATCGTAAGTAAATAACGTCTGTCTATATTCATTTTACTAAACAAACTGAGATACGAATAATATATCTAGCTAAAACAATCTTACCTGCAGGAAGAATTCCAATGGGAACGGTTGGAGAAACCAGCTCCGCGGTACTGTCGTTAAAGTTCACCCCGGACATCTCTTGGGTCCGTTTTATCAAGGCATTCAAACATTCACAATAAAATCCATCTCCTCCCATCGCCACAAGTCTGTCAATATATAAAAACATATTGGTCAGTCTCTGTCTTAAAAACATTTAAAAGGAATACCTCACCACTTTATAACTGAAGAGTAACTCCTAACCAAAGAAATGCTAATTTTACTTAGTTGATTCCTAACCTAAGAAATGCTAATTTTACTTAGTTGATTCCTAACCTAAGAAATGTTTATTTTACTTAGTGGATTCCTAACCAAAGAAATGTTATTTTTACTTAGTTAATTTAGTGTTAGCCTGACTCACCTGTAAAGGTGGTTTGGTATATATGATAAATACGTCATCAGCTATATGTGCGGAAAGGCACATCCTCCGCCGACAGCTTTATACTCAGTTTACCCTAGATTTGTGTTGTATTTTATGTAAACACTACCTATTCTGGTGTAGAATAAAATGCCCCTCGATTTATAAAGTGCAATAAATTCAAGTATGGTTATGTAAACGTCGTGTTTCATTTTTGCGTGTATATGTATAAATGCGTTGGTAGATCCTGTACAGAGTATATGTCTGTTCCTTACACAAACCCAGCCAGATACGCTCTTGGCCTAAATAATCTAACGTTATCTGACTTGTCGTTTCACATATGTGCACTAAAAGTATTATAAATTGTACTTACCCATCGATTGTGGATAGATCATACTTTCTGATAATCTCTGTCGGCTCGCCTTTCTTGGTTGTGACTGAAAAGAGAATACAGCCATCATTAGCGCCTTATTATCACGATACGGACTGACCACTCAAAATGACCAATACATCACGTGAATGATGGCATTAACACCTACATACTACGGCAATGGTCAATAACAAGTGTTTAAACTAAGCATTGTCCGTAAATAAAAACCACGAGACAGTGTAAATATCCAAATAAGTGAATAAATAAAAACTATATCAAACATATTTTTGGGGGCTAGTATAGAATAAAACAATGCTTACTTAAAAACATAATGCATATAAAAGCAGAAGTTATTAATAATAGGACTAAAGACTCTCGCTCAGTGTTGATATCATTTAATTGTTTACTACGTAATAATACTGAAGCCAATCGTTGATAAAACTATCATCGCCACAAAGATACGAACAGTAACTCATCTATCAATAGTTTCCCTAAACCCATTTCAAAATTCGAAGAAACGGCACAGGTATTCGTTATGTACAACAGTTGATAACAGATTATGTATGTACCTTCAGGGTAGAACTCCACACCACACCGTCTCAATATAGGCTGAACTTTGTTGATGAAGTCCTTGTATCCCCTCTTCTTTCCACTCTGTGGGTTGATCAGGATCAACAATCTATGGGGACGCTTATTATCTGAAAGGCATATAGGATATAAGTATCAACATAATAAGGAAAGATAAGACGTAGTCGTTTGATTAAAGGCCTAACAACTGAATATCTAAACTAGGATTTGAATTTATTTATCTTCTTACATGCTTCTGGGTTACTTTGTTTAACTTGAACATCTGCACATCATGTCAACACAGCTTAAAGCTTAAACAATTTAAATAATTAAAATTGACCCATTTTATTTCAATTATATTGTTTCATTGATTATTTATTAAAAAGGAAGAGACAAGTAATGGCAGGTGCAATATTGGATTCTGGGTTTATCCGCGAAATAAAATATCTTACCTTCTAAATAATTTTGGATCTTCTCGGATAAATTCCTGGCCTCGTCCGAAGTTCCGGAGAATGTTACACTTGCTTCCCTCAGCTTACATTGTTTAGAATGTGCAGCGTAGATGACAGTAAAATCCGTCTCATCGGCCACTCTTGTACAAGATAGGATGTTTTCCGATTTCACCACAACTGGAATAGATGCATAATATGATATGTTACATAAATAAATGTTTTTTTTTTCTTTTTCATACTACAATTTCATTTATATATGTATGTAATCTATGTATGTAATCTTTTCTGAAAACTTTTCTGACCACATTAGCTAGACTAAATACAACTATCCGTGCTAAAATGTACAAATGCTCACATGATAAATACATCTATAATATAAAATAATAACACTCTTTTACATTTTAGTATTGAATTGGGAATGAATGTGTTAATGAATTATTCTTAAAGTTGTTTTTGCATTTTAAAATACAAAAAAAATGTTTGATTAATTATATTCTTACACCGTTTTCCTCTAAAATATACCTTGTTTTCCATCACTGGTTTGCGTCCATTGTAAACAGTCATTAGTGAATTGCACTGTGACTTGTTGTCCGTTGATATAAAATTGACCACACGCATCCATAGCTCCAAGATTTGTAAAATACACAGTACGCTTAAATAACAGCTAGTGATATACTGAATCTGTACACAGCGCGGCACACATTAAATAGTTTCCAAAAAATCTATTTATAGACGCAGTGGGATTTGGTGACGTATCGTCGCCCTTCAGCTTCAAGCTTGAGCTATACGGTGGAATGTTATAGAGGAACGACTCTTTCTCTCTGCCTCACTCTCACTTACTCTATGCTATCCCGGATACTGCGGCTTACCGCACAGATAATGCTGTAGATCAACTAACAGTAGCTATATGTTACAAATTATACCTGCATTCTTCTTTTATTCTCAACATGTGTGTCAGTTTACTACCACTGGCCTGTTGGTGACAAACCAGTATACTCTATAGGCCTAACATGTTGTCCAATCCGTTCATATTTATTTATTCCACAATAGAAAAAATAATAGTCTTAACGCTTTACGTACCCTGAGTAAGAAAAATACATTCATATCCGAATGTAATTTTCTCTGTTTCTATTATACACATATAGAACGTTGACGTGTTAACCTGAATTGTAAATAAATAACTTAATTTTAAACTAATTCGAATATAAGAAATCACTAACTACATATGTACATTTATAAAGCAGCAATGCTGCGACCTTGAGTAATTGTATTATAGTAAATACTTGCATCAACTGATCGATCGCCAAACAGTATGTAAAATAGCAATTAAATATTTACACAAAAATGTCAACTAGAGGTGAACAATCAACTGTAAACAGAGCTGTTTCGCGGTGACTTAATTTCGCGTTTCCGTACGTAACGAGTCATTCACGGTGATTGTGTTTAGCCATTTAGACTCGTATTGTAATGAAGTCGTGTGTTTGAAACATTTTCGGGGCGATTAATCTTAACTACTCGCGAAATACGCAACATGTAATGTTACACGAAAAGGAGTTTTGTTTACAGTATGAAGGTGTTCCGTATAAAACCTAAAGAGACAAAGAAATGTAATTTAGTCTGCTATCTGCTCATGAATAAAATTATCTCAAAAATTACTCTGAGAATCTGTTGCCATTAAACATTATAATCAAATTTATGCAAGGAGAAAAATAACGCATGGATGAAATAGTATCAACTAAATTTTTAAGATTAGTTTAAGGAATCGATACACTATATTCGCTCGTAATAATAAGTATCATCTAGCGTCATATCAAGGTGAAAAAGATAGTCAGATCCTAAATACATCATATCGATAATTCTTAGTTAGTTAGTTATGTTCCTTTGTTCAAGGACACCAGAGATCATTCCACTGATGGAAAGTCGTACTGAAGATTAAATACTATGTGGATGTTTTAATGAACGTATCAACGTTTTATTCATTTAATAAAACATCTTTATTTAAAATGTTTTATTGAGTTAAATCATTTTTAAAAAGTAGTATGTTTATTTCTACAATTTGCATATAATTATTCCAAATCATCACAGTAGCAATCGATGCAGTGAGTAACATTATATTTTATTATTCAGACCAGGTACCGGGTCGTCAAGGGGATTCCCCTAAAACTGGGGTAGACGTCACTCGCTAACTGTTAATACACAATACCTTTGTATACGATCACTTATAATAGTATCTGCTCTGAAAATAGATCGTCACACGGAACTGTGGTGGGCGGAAATGGGAGATACACATGGGCGACTTGCAGTAGACGTAGAATGGAGAGAATAATGAAAATAATTTAACAAGCATAAAGCAATTATATGTTAAGCCAATTGTGTCGTTTAAATTTGTTATGAACAACTTATCCGCTATCTTCCCGCCAGCGTTGACAATACCTACAATATACTAGTCACTTCTACGCCTACTGGTCATTTACAACCGACAGATCGTGTGTATTACCCACGGTAGATATAACCCAATATTTGTGATTTGGTCAATACTAGGGACGTCAATTCCCTTGCTTACTTCCCGGTTGCCAAGTGACTTTCCAAGAGGTTTGCATTATCCACCCTGAGGTGATCGTGTTTTAATGTTGTTTCAATACAATGAATAATATATATTTCATGTCATAAAAAAACATTGGACGTATACACTGTATCAATCTGTACTGAAATCATATGAGATATGATATATATATATATATAGCATAATCTTTAAATTAAAACAATATTATAATAAACACAATGTCAGGACATCTCTAACGTATGACTTATGATATATATTTTCATTCTTTTCTTCATAATAACACAATGCTATATTAAAGAAAAGCATCAGGACTTATTTTGCTTAGCAATTGACCAGTTGTGTTCGACTAACGCTATCATGACAGTGTTGTCGCCAATTAAGCATTGCACATCCCGGATACAGTATTAAAGTAGATAGGCTGATCATAGAACCAACAATAGTGGAAGTAAACAAAAATGATATTTCATGTTAAAAAGACGTTCTCGGCATATACCTTTTTCGCTAATTTTAGCTGTGAATTATAGATGTCTTTATATAAAATGTATTCTTAAAGGCCATAATTGTAAAAAGGATATTAGCATTCTTTTACATAATAATCCAATAAAATGTCGCTTGCTCAAAGCTAAAAGCGATTCATTGGCTGAGATAAAATTCAGCTTGCTAAAACAGGTAGAAAAAGTCACATACCGTTAGACAACATTAAGGAAGCTATTATGTAACCGCATTAGGGTTATTCTACGAAATATAATTTAGATGTATTCGACAATGCACAATATTGTGATGACATGGAATAGGTTGGTGAGAAGAGAATTTCATGGAAATTAGGTACTGTTTATTAATGAAAAACATATCAAATTGTATTGTAGTTACATAAGCACACCAAAAGTGCACTTACGGACTAGAATTGCTAGATCCATGAAATATGAATGAATTGGATACTAAGTTTCAATTAAAAGATTCAATTCGAATTAATTCAATCTAGATTCATTAAATTTGAAATATTAGGATCCGTTCAAAACATAAAAAATAACAAATAATTAAGCAGTACATCATATCGTACCGAATGGAGAGCTGTCATCATCGGATGTTTATTTAGTACGATCATAATATAAGATTAGTTGTTGATATGAGTTTATTGGTATAACAATAAAATACTAAGTATTACATTTCATTCAGGATCTTTGCATTCTTGGAAGAAGTCGTACTCTTTTGAATGTGAAGGTCGAATATCACTTGACGTCTAGGTCATCATCGACCAATCGTCTCAAGAACATACCAACACGAGTTCGAGAAGACGAGGAGCATTATGGGATATTTACAGATTAGGAAAGATTAGGAAATTTTGGCATCTAGACATGTGATGTCCGTTATAGTAGTATTAAAACGAAAGTAGTTAAAAAAATAATGGTAAGCTCAATTTAACGTTTCAAGTACGGCTTAGAGTTGTATTAGTTTCAATCAAACATTACTCTCTGGTGAATTTAAAAAATAAATGCATAGTAGTGGTACGCAGCAGTGGCACGTGCTAGACCTAGACCGGAGTGATAGAAGTGGCTAACACTTGGAACTTGATGACATATAAGTACTTCTGCACCATCTTCCGCGAATCGTCAGAATTCCCGTCAAGAACTTTAGCATTTCCTGTGGAGTTCTAATAACTCTGCGTGATGACTGAGGTGAAAAGGTCACGGTCTGTTATTCTACTACTATTCATATCATTGGCTATTGATGAAATGGCCATAGACGTACTAACTTTCGCCAGGTTTTCCCGTTTTTTCTCCACCACCAAGTTTACCATAAAATCAAGCACACAATCGTTTTCATAGTTCATTCAAAAACCAATGAGAGGTCATTCAAACACTATTTTAGTAAAGTTTCAACATGCATACGGATATGATTAAATGCATTCACACACAACAGTGTTTTTAAAGCGTGAATCATTCAAACATGTTATTTTACCTCCGCAGCTATCAGGGGGAATTATTTATACAATATACACGTTTCTACTTCAGTTTCCCGTTTCCGCACGTATTGGTAATGCGAATGTATCTAACGCCACTCCTTCTTTGTTTCAAGGAAAACTATTTAACACTATGCGTCATGCAATTTTTGGTTTATATTTTGTCTATGCTGTGCACCGTTCTATAAGATGATACGATATTTGATATTTGCCTGTATAATTTGAATAATTGCACTGTATTCAATATCAACTTCTCACTGTAAAAGAAATTGATGTCTGGTTATAGAATATGGTCGATTATCTCTAAAATCGTAAGTTAATTTCAGAAATTCCACTAATTTAAGTGGTTCATTTTTTCGCGGTTTTAAAGAAGAAAGAGAAATAAAAATTTAGCGACTTAATACATATACCGTCTGGCTTTCAGTTTTTTTTTTTTTTTTTTTTTTGTTATTTAACAAACTCTCTTTATTTCTGGGATCAGATTTCCGGGATCATAACAATGTACTGCAAATCGCGAAAATATTACTCTCTCGAAAATAACCGGTTTTACATTAGTTGATATTGAGTTTTAATTAATGGAAAAATCATTAATTTGTTTTAATTCATCTATGACTGTTCATAAAAAGGTCACTTTTTAACACTCCGAAATTAGTCATAGTCCTGCACCCCTATGCATACGTTAAAACATTTCAATGTGTGTGGATTACACAATCACAAGTCGTTACTGTGTACACATGTATTCAGTCATGTATATACTATTAACCAATTTACGTAAAAATGAAAATAAAACAATTGCGATGCTACAATATAACTTCCTTAATATGGATTTGCGGAAAGAAAAAGAATATGATGATAATAATGAATATGAGTTTGTCGAGTAATTATACCGAAATTGATTTGATCAGGATCGAAAATCGATCTAACACTTTGAATGACATTTTGAGCAAATTTAAAGAATTTTGCTGGGACTGGCCTCCAGCCCAAATATCAATTTCAATTTATGCTTGAGGAAACAGTCTTTTATTATCTTCCTATCGCTTTGCTATCTGTTTTGGTTTTCATACTTTTTAAAATAAAAAAACAAAAACAAAAACAAAAAACAAATGCAAAAAACAAAACACGAATGCATTTTGAATGCAGCTAATACCTATCGCGCCTTGAAAATGTTTTATAATTTGAATGTTGAGTTTTAATAACATATAATTTCTTTCATTCTAAATCGTCCTATACCAGAAACACTGAACTAAATTTTAATAGTATGTGTATAAGATTATACTAGTAATTGCTTATTTTTCATATCCCCGAAGGCGCCGACCAGACATGTATGCTATCGGTTTTCTGATTGTACCATTAAAATCAGGAAGTAGGAAAACGTTTCTAAAAAGAAAGGCAAATAGGAATATGTAAAACTACAAAAGGATGATCATAGGTTGTGAATAGAGATTTCAGTAGCGATTAGAGCTACTTCGATTCGATCTACATTTTGAATGATGTAATAATGGTGTCCTAGGGATATTGTTATTCCGGCTGAAATATTCCAGGCAAGATAGTAAAGTTATCAACCGGTTACATCTTTGTAGGAAAGCCGGAAATCCTTATATCAAGCACTGGCGAATCAGAGACGACATTTGAATCGTAGACAGCTTGATCATTAAAAAAACAATCGCGATATGGTAACAGAATTTGTAATCCTATCTCAAAATCGAGGAAAGCAAAAGAAATATAAATACGATTGATCATTATTCGTGTAGGCATACAACAATAAAAGAACCATAGTATATGCCATACTAAAATTATAAATAGTCTAAAGAGTTCAAGATATTTATTTAGTGGCATGATCTATAAGGGGTTTACCTTTCCGACGTACTCATTTGGAGCATTATATCAATCTTTTGTATGACTTTCCAAAGATGTCAAGGTCATGGTTGCATTAAAATAAATCATTATATATGAATTAGTAGATTTCATATTAGTAGTTCATTGCTTTTACATGTCTGTTTGCCCAAACCTAATCCTAATCCTCTCCAAATTGACCCATAAAACGATGTCCTCTAGGAACACCGATTTCTCTCTATGTCCTAAACCTAGCACATCCTAAACTGCCTTTGGCTGTTAGAAGGGCATTAATAAAATGAATCCAATCCAATGTCCTGACCTCGAATGATGTGGTACTGTATTGAAATCAGGTTCTCTCCCGAAACATCAGTTGCTAATTGCCATATAATGGATCAGCTATATTTGCAATTGTTTTAATTGTTAAATTTATCCATTTATCAGTTTCTACTTTTTTATTTGAATTATGGGTCAGTTAATACCCTGGTATGTCGACATTCATGTTTCGAGATACGATACGTATTTTCAAAACGTGTTCTTTCTCCCCTTAACTAGACGTTCTAAGTTGACTTACAGAAAAGTGGTTATGATAATATCATTTTGATTTCTACAAATACGAGAATGTGCCTAAAGCCTTACCAAGGAGTTACTCATTCAATAGGAAATGATGACCTGAATGTCTAAGTAACCAGCAGGTCACGAAATGCTCCTATTATTTATAGATCCTATCAGTCTGATACACATTTATTTTATGGGGTGAATTCCCCCCAATATTTCTTGAGTGGGTTTGTCGTTGGTAACTCAGCGTTACTACTCGTTTCATGTCAAGTATACACACAAAACAACCATGTTGAAGTGACGCATAACTGTATTTGTGTATGTAACTCGATATTGTTAGGAGTCTGAAACCTGACATTGAATCTATGAATGGAGATAAATAAAATCTTTATAAATGATTTATATGTGTGAGCGGTACAAACAGACACCGGGTTATATCATCAATGACACTTTCGATAATTCATTTACGATCCTTTTCAAGACATGTTTATGTCAAAGAAAATATATCTCCGAGCAAACTACACACTATAAAGTCGGTTATAATTCAAGGTTTGTTGCACCAGGCAGACAATTTGTATGGTACTTGAGAAAAGATATAAAGGCCTCTTAACTCCTCTCCTTATATAAAGAAAGTTCCGGTCACCTGAATAAAAAAAAAACAGAATCTTCTTCAGCCTTCACTTATTTAATGTTTATTTTCACAGAATGTATTTTTTTTATTATTTTATCAGCATGATTCGCAGACTCCATCATAAAACAGAGTAATATCAGTATCGAAAAGCATGTGCATTCACTGTGTAGTAATCTCCTATGACAATACTATAATTGACCGTTCAGTGTTCATCCATGTATATCCACTGTGTAGTAATCTTACTTTCCTATGACACTACTATAATTGATCGTTCAGTGTTCATCCATTTATATCCACTGTGTAGTAATCTTACTTTCCTATGACAATACTATAATTGACCGTTCAGTGTTCATCCATGTATGTCCACTGTGTAGTAATCTTACTTTCCTATGACACTACTATAATTGACCATTCAGTGTCAGCCCTGCAGGTAGGGCGTTAGAATTGTACCTGCTGCCCCTATTGCATGATCGTAAAAGGCGACTAAATTTAGGATCTTATCTTTTCTTTTCTTCCTAACTGACTTTATCTTTCCTAATGCCTTCTTTGGCACCGCCTCACTTTTGGCCTTGCGTTGAGCGTTCGCCCCTGTGAGGAAGGCTCTGGGTTCTGTCCCCTGGCCGAGACACACCAAAGTTTATAAAAGTGGTAGTTTCTGCACCTGCTTAACGCTCGGCAAACGGGGAGTGGGACGACTGGTTCGCCCGTTGTCAGTATAATGTGGTCGGGTGGGGTGTGTTGCTTGGTGTCTTCGGCGGCATGCTTCAGTGATATAGCACTATAAAAAGGGCAATAGTTCCACTCTACAAGAAGACATAACATGAATTTACCGCAGCCTCCCAAAACACGCACCTCGCACAACATACACGCAACACACCGCATACATGGGAGGCCGTCCTTACATAACCATAGCTGTTAATAGGACGTTAATTAATCAAACAAACAAACAAACAAACAAACCGTTCAGTTTTCATCCATTTATATCCACTGTGTAGTAATCTTACTTTCCTATGACAATACTATAATTGACCGTTCAGTGTGCAACGCCATTAAACGCCGCTGTATATATATATAGGTGTAATGGAGTACCAAACATTAATATACATTACTGGTGTTAAATACTTCCATAACACCATCAAACTAAGATGTGTCATCAAAACAAACGGTGAATAATTCTGTGTCATGGTTGAATAGAGCTTACATATCCCACTACTGGTACAGGTGGTTGTTGATGTGCAATATATAACAGACATGATTTATCTTTGTATAGAAACCCGATAGTGCATATCACGTTAAATGGAACGTGTACATATTGTATAATAATGAATTCTTTGTCGCGAAATGTTCAAATATTTCGGATGTCTTAAAATCCATACTTTTTATATAAAATTTGAATCACGCTTCGATGGGAAATGACTTGATAGTCATTTACTCTTAATTTCATGATCTAATCATTTTCTTGTCAAACAACACCGCAAATATTTCAACTTTCATCGAATGCACTGCGGGTACCTCGGGTGGATCACCAAAAGCATTAGCGATGATTCAGGCAACTTTTCCTCGCGAGGTTTTACTTTGTGTAAATATACCTTTTTCAACAGATATATGTTAAATGTTTGATTTCACCACCTGCTCATTGCAGTGCCAGCTGATATCAAATTATAATTCACCCTCTGAAGACCACAGTAATAACAGTCAACTTATGGTGTCACCACAGTTTATTGTGTTCTACCGCAAGTATGTGGATTCCATGTATATATTATTGATCAATATGTCATGATTCATACACTGTAGAGTTCATTACAGTAGAATTAACCCCATTGTCCTCGACTGTTTGGCGGCATCATCAACTTATGATGAAAAACCTGATATGCGACACAATTACCACAGTAAGATATCCTATTTTAGTGTTCAATAACGGCGGACAAATATAAAAAAATTGCTTAATTTATAATAGATTCCAGACAGAATTTATTTTGGTTCAAATAGAGGATTTATCATACTTAATATAAACATAATGGAAGCATTTTAGGAGAGCTTGCCAATCAATTTAAAACAAGATGTCTCTAAATATTTGTTTAATAGAAATCGACGCAAACAAAGTTGAAGATAATTATATTAGAAATACATTTTCCCGTTAATCGATAAAACCATATGCCGAAAAAATCAGTATACTACAATGAATCTTAATAATAAGTACTTTATGCAGAAGTTCCTTAAATATGAAAAAGTATTCCCCATACCGATGATTATTTTTATTTTTATTGGTTTATTTATTGTTTTTAATGCTTTTGTTTTATCAAAATTCCCTGTAAAAAGTACGTCCGAAATGGTGTTGTTACGAGAGAGACAACGTTGCATTTAGATTGTAATGTCACGGACATCAGTTTTTTTATTCGGTTTGGATATTTTAAAAGGTTAACGTTCCTCTGGGTTTAAACATTGGAATGAAGATTAAGATGTCTGACGTGAAATATGACAACCGTTTAAATATGAACATTAACAGGAACATTTGGTTAAAATAATGTAATGAATGGTTGGTAACTTAGTTATATAGAAAAGTGTTAAGAGTTTTGTTTTGTTTTTATTCCATCGCCTCTCCGCTTTTGATTAAGTTGTCTTTTCACATTTTTGACCATAACATCAGTCCAAAAAGGAGAAAATGATAAGTTGTAAGAAAACTAACAAAAACACTGTATAGATCTATCTTGCAAAAACATGTCTGCATCTATTTGTTGTCGTCAGATCACATAGATATTTAAACACGTCACTTACCAAACGTGATTACTCACGTATTGTTATAGTAAAGAACAAGCAACCGCAGTTTTGGTGTGTCGTAGAGATTAGGGAAATGTAACTTTAATTATTTCAAAATATAAAAAAAATATCAATATATCTTCAATTGTCTTCAGTTTGACATTATGTTCATAGCATTTGATAGGTATCTTTCGGTGATACTGATACGTATCACTCGGTGTTAAGATGGCATACTTGTATTCTCAGAAACCGAAAAAATAATAATTTAAAAGATAATTCAGTTTCATTTTCTCATAACATAAATAAATAGAAAACTTATTAACTAGTTTTATTTAAATATTGTTTTATTTAATCGACTATAACAAAACAAAATCATCAACTTTGAATTAAGCATGACATTTCTTTCTAAGACTATCACAGACAGGGTTCGCAAGGGACTTTTAAAAGTAGTCATTAATGAAGACAAAAGAACAAGCACGCTGCACATCATATGGTCCTGGCTGCACGTTTATACAATAGGTAAGCTTACTAAGAAAAGCTGTAAAGTTAATACGAAAGTATAGGGCACTGTATAACCAGTCTATGTCAAATCTGGAGCACGACCTATATTCAGTCATTCGTGAAAATTGGTATATTTATCTCCCTGTGTTAACAACAATATCGGAGGATCCCGTAACTGCTATTTATAGCACGATGAAACATTTCTATATTCAGTCGTTCTGGGTTTCCCCAGCTGACCTTCGATATTGTATTTTCCCACATAATTGATATGTAAAACAGTATTATGTATATATACAGGTGTCGCATACAATGAAAATAATTATGTAAGTTGTAAAGTTCGCAGCTCACTAGACGCCTTCAAAATTTATGATCTGCAAGTTTGAGATTTTTTTCAATCAAGGAGTTAATAAAAATGGATACGGTTATGATATTGTTTAACATAATGCAAAAGTAAGACCTTTTAATGAAATATTTAAACCTTATAATATATGAATAATGTTGCTTGTACTTCTCTTATATAACATAAAACTTATATAGTGTTTGGCTAGCTCAAACAGCCTGGTGTTGATCAATACTAGTCTCAACAAGGTCATGTATTAATAGCTATTACAGTTAATGGTAAGGAGCTTGACCTATTTATTCAAAGTTCGTGGCCGGTCTTCATGCTTTTGTGGGGATTTCTATGTACATGTATGTCACATGGCTAATATCACATTACTAAAGCCTGCGGCTTGTGGTATGTGTGACCTACTCGGGGATCCCTGTATTTTAATAAAGAGGGAATCCCGAAACATCACAGTTAACACGTGAGCTTTATCCATAGAAACAGGTGATATATCTCCACAGTTCATGTGGTTTAACAAGATTTCAAACATGTTTACAGCAAAAACACACATTGCAATAATATTCCTGATAATTTTCAAAAACCCGATTGACTAATTGAAAATCGTCTCATACCGTTTCCCTCTAAGACGCGTTCATTTGCAGACGATGCTTTGAAAAAGGATCACAACAGTAACAGGACAACTCCATCGTCCTAGCATATTTATAAAAAAAATGTGGAAAATCAAGCGAAAACAATAATGCCATTAATGCTATGTTAAATTTAAGATATTTTAAACACTGTACGTGCTGTTGTTGCTTTTTAAGAGGGTCATGATACGTAGAATGAAAGCTATTATTTTATTTTTTGTAACATCAAATGTTATACATTCAATAAGTCAACGGTGTCAAAACTCAAGACAAATCAACTTTTACAACATGGTTGTCTTCCAGCAAGAGACAAACATGATTTACATTATGCTTGTCTTCAAAGAGAAAATGCGAATGTTAATAATTTATATATTTTGATTTGTTTATTTAAATTTTATTGCTATTAATATTCAGCCTTGTTCACAATTTAAATTCCTGTAAGTTATGCCTGCATATATCAATTAAATTATTTAAATTAATTGTTTGGTAGAAATTATTTTATTAACAGTAATTGTCATTTGAAAACATAATTGTGGGGTTTAGAGAAGCCACAAACTGGCAGCAGTTACCGACATATCGTCCAAAAAAGTGCTTCTATAAAGCAATGACATACCTAATATATAGGCTATAACAAAACCCGTGGTCAATCGTAAAAAATGTTCACTTAATATGAACATTGAAGATCAATTAAATTTATGGTGTTTCATATAGAGATCTTTTCCAGATAATGTTTTGCGGAAATTTATATTTATATAATTTTTCCGTTAGGTTTAACCTTCAAGAACAAGACGGATGTGGTTTGAACATTTTTCGCAGTGAAATATAAGAGTTACGGTGAACATAAAAAGATATACTTCCTTCAAGTGATATTTCACTTACTTTTGATCAATCGGAATGCAGCATTGACGGTAAAAATATCATTTTGATTGTTACGACATTTGTTTGTGCACAAAAATGACGGCATATTTTGTGTAGAACTATGACGTTATGATCACAAAACTGCGCCGTAATAATTGCAAGGGCAAATAACTCTGTACAATACAATAGCGGAATAACCTTTGGCGGAACTAGTAGTGACGGTCTTCAGTAAATAAAAGCGAGAAAACAAAATTAATGTAATAAATATAATATTCCTTGTTTCTTGATGAATATCACACGTGAAAAATATCAAGGTTTCCACCTCACTCGGTAACATATAACTGGTATTCATTAAGAAACAAGGACTATCCTCTAAATATTTAGAATACATTTATCTATGTTCATATAATGCCGATTAAAAATTAACAAGGTCTTTTCATATTGACTATTTAGTAATAAATTCATTTTCGACTATCTACCATAGACTGAAAATAATTTGATAAATAGTATATTCTTCCTGATATAAATATTACAAGTAACTTCTTATTTTGTTTTATTTTAATACTCATTATCATATGCTACTCTTATCATGTGTTGCATGCATATCAACTTATTTTCATTTTCTAATTCACTGTTTACATCAATAGAGGAATACTATCAACAAATGTCGATAAGCATGAAGTCATTTTGACCTTTAAGCTTATTTAGCATTGCGGAGGTGAAAATAAACCTGTTTCTTTAGCAATACAAGTTTCTAGTACCAACTTAACATTTTATGATTAAAGAAAACGGTGTTTGATCTGTAAATTAAGACACCATGATATCTAGTTCTTATATGTTTGGTCTTGAGAATATGCTTTGTGCAAACAAGATGAAATATTCACATGTATGATAAAAGATATGCTTACATTGGTGTTTTCTTTGGTCTTGTTTTAAGTTGGAATCTAAGTGAAACCTAACTGTTAAAGGCGTAGATAAAATCTGACCATACATGTACATTATCCCCAATGGGAGGCACGTGTCCTCATTCGATGTAGCTTTGCACCAATCACAATAGGACGGATGTGAAATGAACATCATTTTTTAACGCGGATGAGAGCCAACAGTTGCCATTTTCTTTTAAGAAGAAAAGAACATTATTCAGATGAGTGGGTTTGATTGTGTACTGGCTTTAAGTAGCAAAACTCGAATAACACTTGAACGCGATTAACGGAGTCTTCTGCCGTCGCTACTAAATGCTGATTTTATTGTAAGTTTAAATCGCGATGTGTTGACAATATTATAATTTACATATGGCTTGTCTTGTTGAGTTTCTCTTTAATCCATCCTCAATGCTATGTATCAATCTTGAAGTTATCGCTAGCTTTTAAATCACATTACACATCAAAGAGTGTCTTATTTCCATTGATGTTGTGTGAAAGATGCTCTACCGCCGACGGACCCTAAACGATACTCATCATTTGAACAATAAACGGTGTTTAGTCATATATTCATATATATATATATATGTCTAATTAACACAAAAATATATATAAAATAATTTATTTTGTTTTTTTTTTGTGCATGTGCAATCATTACTTCATTCCATATAAGACATAATGTTACGGATTTTTTTCGGGATACAATTAATTATTTTTAATATTTTCATCTTGACGTAAAATTAGAATCTCAAACTTTTCAATGGTGATAATGGTGTAAAGTAAGTTAGTTAATTCGTCTATTCCTGTTTTAAATAGAGAAAATATACCATTTGTCAGCAGTGGAGCATCTTTAAGTGAGTGCTGTGTGTTTTGGTACCATGAGGTATTATGTAACCGGCTTAACACGAGATTGGAACACATAGCTTACAAATCTAGCTTTCGGCCAATGGACGGCAAAAGAATGTGTTTTAACCGTTGCTGCATTATGTATTGACCCGGGTTACATGACCTCGGAAATATAACTCGTCTTCGTGTTTCAAGCTATTAATAGTGATGTTTATATAGTTTGTTTCCATGTGAAACAAAACATAATAACGCACGATTTATTTTATAGATTTTAGCACAGTCACCTGTTAGCTATAAATAAAACCATTTGTTAAAATATAAGATTTTTTTTTCTGCAACTTTGAAGTCTTGTGTATACAATGTATGTGCAGGTGATATATTATACAAATATTTCATGGCCTACTGTGCTCTAGTTCATAATATTTAACCCGAGGTGGTGGTAATCAACAAATGTTATATTGCACGAGGCCGAAGGCCGAGTGCAATATAATATTTGTTTATTACCATCACCGAGGGGTAAATATTATGAACTAGAGCACAGTAACCCATGAAATATTTGTTTTATTACATAATCACAAGTTTTTCAGTTGAATATTATTATAAAATGAATACGACAATCACTTAACAAAATCATCAGCACCGTACCGTACGGAAAAGCTTCAAATACTATTGAAGATTGACGTATAAACCCGTACGTCACGTTGTTACTCCGGTTTGGATGTCTTATTGTCTTCTTTAACAATATTAGACCTGCATGCAGCCTTTTGATCTAATACATTCGCCGTGTCCGTCCTCTACTCGATAAACGTCTACATGACGTGCTTGTTTCGAGATCTATAAAGCTAGCGCGAAATTGAACGTGAACCTTTGTGACGTCATAATAACGTAACTCACTGTTACGCGCGATTCCTCGGAGGTTTTCTACAAAACTAGACAACAACAGCGAGGTGTTCCTAAAGCCGTGCAATATAACATCTCGAACCGTGCAATATAACGTTTCCATGGGAGCGTGCAATATAACTTCGAACCGTGCAATATAACAAGGTTTTATTGAACGGTCGGTGTAATAGTTGAAAATATTATATTTCTTCATATATAGATTGGTGTAAACAAATTATGTAATAAAATACTATATGCCAATAAAGATATCACTGATAGTTCTCGTTTAAAAAGAAAGAAAAAAGGTTAAAAACATAACAATGGGTTTTTTTTTTACTTTATTTTAACGTTATCTACGACTAATTCATGGGTTTGAATCAAAAGTGAAAAATTTAAAGTCACTTTGACTGAATGGATTACACCCGACACAAGGCAACCTCTTTGGAGCCGCCAGCTCAAGACGTTGTATGTGAAGTAGCATTGGGAGTAGTCGGAAACTCTTTTGGTTTCTATGTTTTCTCTAGGAAACTCCCCACCAAAGCTTTTTAACACTCTTGAAATTTATAGCCACCAATTCGGTACTCCGGCTTACCTATATTACCATCGTCTAAGCCTTGCATATCTTTAAATAACCCTGATTGTTAATTAGGACATTAAACTAATCAATTCAAACCAAAGCATTCTTACTATAACCAAAGCAATCTTACTATAAGATAGTTTAATATCATATCTTCTTTCTAGTAACATATGTTTATAACGCTATTTAAGTGCAAACACGTAATATGAAATAAGGCCAACAGTTCATAAACAGGTAAATCGAAAGGACAAACCCCTGCATGTTTTTAAATGAGGAAAAACCCAAGTCACATACAAAGTTGTGGTAGATCATCCATCTCAGCTACTGTTTAAGTTCATATATCAGAAGCTCAAATGTTAAATCAGAAAAAAACCAATCACTTATTGCTGTATAAGCTTCAGCTGTAAACACAATGCATTCATTAATAGCATATATATGTCACATGATATTTTGACGGTTTTTACAATTGGCTTCAAAACTTCACAATAAGTATCACAGATAATCAGTTCTAACAGTTTATGGTGTCGTTATTGCCTCTAAAGAGAAAATAGGAAAATCCATCTTAAAATGTGGGAAAACCTCATCTGAAACTAGCCAAAAGATAAACTATGTTAAATGTGCATGGATTAGCGAAATGAGCAACCGATACAGCCTATCAATAACGTGTCACTCAACCACCGATTCTTATAAACAGACATACGAGTCATGTGTTTTCAATAGATTCCCTACAACCCTCCATTTTCTCTATTCCATGACATGCTCAGTTTGTACATATCATTAACAGACGACCGCTGTTTATATAAACATGATAATATGATCCACATTCAATTCACATGCCTTCATGCCGAAGGCAGATTTATTTAAATTATAAAAGCATTGGTCAGCAATACGCGAATGGAGAAAATACTAATACGCATAGAGTATATTCATCTGTCAAGTAAATAAAGCATAAGTTTTGTTTCATTTTTGTTTTCATTTTACTGAGTCTCGTATGGTCAGTTTGTACATATCAAACGCAGACGACCGCTGTTTATATCAACATGATAAATAAGTCCACAAGCCTAAGGAGAAAATGTAAACGAATAGAGTATATCCATCTGCCTTACTTTATGTGCATTTCACGAAGTATGAATCCTTCTATAAGATCATTCGCTAAATTCTAGTTATATTGTTCTGTCACGAAATCAGGTTTTATTCCGCAAAAATTGCGTATGAGTGAAATTAATTTTCCTCTTGTCTCTAGGTATTACCTTTGGCCGTTTTACAGTGCAAGTGTTCTGAAGCATACTGTCAGATAGCACATTCTAACATCTCACCGGACCTGCCACTGGCTATGTATTGAGCGGTAGATAGGAGTGTGTAATTGAGCGGTAGATAGGAGTGTGTAAAGTGTCGTAGACTATAGTGAGGTTTGGTCAAATGATATTATCACATTGTTAATCACACAAGTTAATCCAGGGCCATTATTTCAAACAAAGATTTTTTTTTTTTTATTTTTTTTTTAAATAACTTATATGATTTAGTAAAAGGACCAACTTGCACGCACATACACATTCCCCACAAACCCACCACATATAGGGTTATCATGTATATGACCGCGTTGTTTTCCCCCTATGGACAAAGTCTTACGTTACACCTTACACCTGCCTGAATGCAGTCACCGTGACAAAGGATACAGTGATGACTGATGATTCTGTTGTAAGAAGGACTTTAAAAACTTCAGTTATTTCATCCTATTTCGAAATCGAAATACATTAATGTATCTATCACATTAAACTACACCAACTGTCTGTGAGGTATCCATTAAATTGTCTAGCTAACAAAGTACAATAAATCCACTCCTTCACTATTCCAGAGCCCAGTTTCATGAACATTCCTAAACTTTAAGGAATTCCTTAACTTAAAATTCTCTATGGAAAACATTACGTAGTTAAGGAAGTCACTTTAAGTTAAGGAGCCTTTCGTAATGCTTCCCTATGAAGAATTTAAAGTTAAGGAATGTTCATGAAACTGGGCCCTGTTTACGATGAGAAACATACTTCGTTGTCTAATGAAAATTATGTTATTTGTATCCATGTATATACTTTCATATTTCGAATAATGATTTGATTAGTAAAGATTTATTCCACATTTGATAAAGTTGCTTACACCTCCGGATCGCATGGTCTTGTCATGAACATATTGCTGTATAATGTGTGGCCATATGAGTTTATTATATTTACTCTTTTCTTCTGTCATACGTTTGTGTAAACATTATTTAAAAACTGAATTGTGGTCATATTGTGCCATATCTCCATTTTACAGTTTGCATTTAAATATATGTGATCAGATTGTCACAATTGCAAAAGTAAAACTTGGGCTGTATCGGAGGAAATGTGAAAATATTCTTCGTCAAAATGCTTAACTTTTAATAATTAATATGAATTTAAATTTGACTGAATGCTCTTTTTAGTAGATAAAAAGGCTTGGTATTTCCGAAGTTATGTTTTGTTATATACATGCGGGATAAATATAGGATTTCGTTATTTCTATTCTTTATCCCCCGAACTAAGGCATGATAAACACAAGGATTTCTGCCTCGACAATTCGTAGATCTTGAGGATAGTTTATTTCAGGGTATATCTAAGTTTATATTAATCAATTTTATGTGTATAATCTGTATAGAGCATTTGCATTTGAATATGTAAAAGAAAATCAATAGTGTGTCAATACGTTCACATTAAAGAAGACGCTAGGAAAATATATAACTGCATGGCAATTTTTATTGTAAAAATTAAGACAGAATTCTAATAAGATTTTTTTTCAAATATATAAAAGTCGTTGAATCGTAGATTGTAAACCAAAATTCACAAGTTGCACCTATTTGTAGATATTCGAAAAGAAATGTATCTACATAACATTGTCACATATGTACTCTTGTAATAAATTGTTGTTAATTAACATTTTGACGTGTATTGTCATATGTAATCATCACAATAGATATGAATACATCAATCCATTCAATACACAATGTAATGCCTCTTCACAGTTAACAAATAATTGACGCCTTCTATGAATGAATGTTACTAATGGACTGTTTGCATGTATCACAATGTGGCGATAGTATAAGTAAATCTTAACATACCCACTTCATCTTAATTCAGTAACCTATCTACACTGAGGAAACCACCATCAGAAAAAGAGCGTTTCATGTAAGTATCTTATTCTGAATAGCTTGATCATCTTTTTTTCTTTTTACTTCCTTTTTTCCCTTCCTATTCACAATTTAATTATAATACTCGTTTTCTTCCCTATTGATCATCTGTAAATTATTATCTTGATCAACCAGTTGCTTTCTCTATGAAGTGTAACCCCTACACATTCTTCACATTTTGTCTTCATGAAGTATCCGAATTAACATTTACTCCAGTTTTGTTCATTAACTATACTGACTTCATGAGGTTCTTTAAAGCTGAAAATGCACGTTAAAAATGAAAAAAAAAACATACAGTTTAACTATATCTTCCGGTCATTAATCTGGAAATGAACGGTGACATGCTTGTTGGAGTGTTTTAGCTGCATGACTATCATTCTTATTTCTGGATAAAATATAGAACTGACCGGGGTGTTATTGTTGTTGTATTTTTGTGCTTTTATAAGCTTGTAACAGCTTGATCATTCCGATTCTATCCATTTGAAATAATCAAATGTAATTTTGTGTAGTTTGATCATCGATATTTTGTCTCTATGACATATTTTTAGTATATATGGATCCCTCATATCCTTTCACTGAAAATTTACAAAATTTGAATCTTCCATATTCTTTCTATTGGCCATTCATAGTCTTTCTTTTTTAATATTTTCTGTCTCTATGAAATATTTACCCTGTTTGAATCTTCCATATTTTTTCTCTGTGAAATATTTACATTATATGGGTCATTCATATTCTTTCTTTTTTAATATTTTGTCTCTATGACATATTTTTAGTATATATGGATCCCTCATATCCTTTCACTATGAAAATTTACAAAATTTGAATCTTCCATATTCTTTCTCTGTGAAATATTTACATTATATGGGTCATTCATATTCTTTCTTTTTTAATATTTTGTCTCTATGACATATTTTTAGTTTATATGGATCCCTCATATCCTTTCACTATGAAAATTTACAAAATTTGAATATTCCATATTCTTTCTCTGTGAAATATTTACATTATATGGGTCATTCATATTCTTTCTTTTTTAATATTTTCTGTCTCAAATATTTACACTGTTTGGATATTCCATATCCTTTCTCTATGAAATATCTACACTATATGGGATATTCATATTTTTCTTTTTGAAATATTTTCTGACTGTATGAATTATTTACACTGTACGAATCTTCCATATTCTTTTCCTGTGAAATGTTCACACTGTATAATTCCTTCATATTCTGTCCTTATGAAATGCCCCCTGGCGTAATCTGACCCATATTCGGTCAATCATTATTAAATACTGTTCTGAAGCTTAATGAACCCTACCGTTATGACTTTATGAAATATTTCTTCTGTGTATATGGCTCATTTCAATGCATATATATCGTTAAATTATACACAGGTTTAATATTTATTCTGTCGCTATAGCTACTTCTTTCTCGTGCTGTAATCAAAGGGAAATAACTCGTACAAAATTTAGCTGGTTACGATTACGCTATAGGAACCAATAAATGATTTTGTTTAGTAATAACGATACCTTAATTTCATTCGTTTCCTATAGATTTTAAGTTTATTGTCCATTTCTACTGGACTCTACTACTCATATAACACAAAAGAAAAGCGAATATGAATTCTTGAGGGATGTAACCAGATATACTACCATGGATAGTAAAGCAGTTGATCCCCATCTTTGCTAAAGTGTTTTCATTTACTCCATTTAATATATAACAAACAGGTTTTTATAATAAGAAAAAAAATATCGCGTGTATTTCCGTCATTTATTATAAAAACAAATGACATCAGTCACTTCAAGAATATGGAGTTTTTGTTGTGTTTTTCCATTATACAAACACATCACATCCAGGGTCTTAAAAGAAATAAAATGTTTTCAAACTTTGGGAAATATTGATGTTTGCAACCTTCTTTTCAACTGTAGTTTCTAGGTTTTATTTGATTTAGTGTATTTTCTTTTAATTCCAGCAGATGAAAAAGAGCAATTTTATCGAATTAATTAATAATCTAGTTTAACAAAATGCTAACTTTATAGAAAAAATAGTCAGACATCCATGTATGCATAAATATACCATCTACATGCAACGCGCATGCTTCTCCTGTCCACGTGTGATGTCTTCGGCTTTTTCCGTTCGATTGATGACAAACATTTTACCGACTTTAAACATTAAATATATCGATTGTATTTTTAAATTGTGTAATTGCGAGAAAGTGTAAATTTAGGATGTGTAATATGTTGCAAAATGCTTGGCTTCTGTTATTAACGATGAAATCTAATGTTAAATTCCCTTTAAATATTTGGGTTAGATATTAATCGAAATCGAAGAAAAGCCTTTTGAAAAAAAGATACACAAGTTCGGAATAGTATTGTTTTAATTACTATTGTTGCTTAAACAGGAGTTGTAACGTGATGGCTCACCCAGTGAGGTTCATACCTATTCTAGTGTTGCTAGCGATTTGTTTGACCCGAGGAACAGAAGGAAAATATAGAAAGTATGCTAAGCATGTTTTACTGGTATCCATGGACGGTTTCCGATGGGATTACATCGACAAAGCAAAAACTCCCAACTTTGACCGACTGGAGTGTTATGGTGTGAGATCGAAATACGTCACCAATGTATACCCAACCAACACCTTTCCATCACACTACACCGCCATCACAGGTAAATGCATTATTTAGTGGTTCGACAGTGACATACGGACAATTATCATTTTGGTACAAAAAAGTATCATCAAAGCATTAGCAGTGGCTTTATTATTTTTTTTCCTTTTATGTTTTTGTTTAGCAGACAAAATTTTAGACTAACAACAATAATTGTTTCAGCGAGTATACCTTGTAAGGTTTGCACCAATAACACGACCTTTTTTAGTTATAATGTTTTGTAGTGTTCAGTTATTGCTAGTGAGGCCCTATCAAATGTATTACTTTCGCAGTGATTAAGAAAAAGACACATTTCATTGCTGATATCGAAGTTTAAAAGAAAATAAGAGCTTAATATTCTATTCACCCTGTTCCCTTTTTTTAAATAACCTGTGACATTTCTGTTCATTCTCCATCCTAATCGGGCGTCAGAATTGTACCTGCTGTCCTCTTTGCATGATCGTTAAAGGCTACTAAATGGCATATTATTTTTTCTCTTTTTAATTACAAATTTCTTTTTTTTTTTACATCAGTTGGGCGTTCGCCACCTTTGGAAAGATCTAGGTTCTGTCCCCTGTCCGAGACGCACCATAGTCTATAGCAGTGATAGTTGCTGCTCCTGTTTAGTTCCCAGCACACGTTAATGGAGTGGGGTGACTGGTTTGCTAGTTATTAAGATAACGTGACCGAATGTGGCGTACTCGTTCTGTGTCTCTGGCAGCACGTTTCAGTGAGATAGCACTAAAATAATGGCAAGAGTATTACTATTACAAAGATTCACAAGAACATACTGCAGTCTCCCAAAACACGCACGAACTTCACACACGCAACACACCGCATCTACGTAAGGCCGTCCTTAAATGACCCTGACTGTTAATAGGGTGTTTATCTAACCAATCAAACAGTATAGATATTTTATAAAGCTTTCATTTTAAATCTTAAAAGATCATACATTTGAAAAACTATTCAAAACTATTTGATAACAAAATATAACGTCGAAAAGTGTTTTTTTCCATTCCTGCTAAGAGTCGTAGAAATATTTGTTTATACATTATGTAGATCAAATCACCCGTGTATAAAGGTGAATAGATTTTTTATGTTGTGGAGACAGGAGTACACAAAATCACTGAGAACCGAAATGACAGCATACTGATTTAACTGTTATGATTTCATGACATACATTCAATCTCGTCCTGTGATATTCCGTAAATCATTAATAAACCTTACACTGTTATATCAGAGGCAGCGTCGCAAACGACCACGTGATGGTTTTTTTTATGTTAATTGATGATGAATTAAATCAGTTGCAAATGAAAATGCTGGTTACAATTCAGATCTTATGAATCCTTTTGAATTTCGCAAAATCTTATATCATAATAAAACTAAGTTACAGTTGATCATAGTTTCTTGAAATTGAAATACGACATATTTATTGTTCCCATTCTTTTTTACATAGGCTTGCATGCTGAAAGTCACGGAATAGTTGGGAATTACATGTATGACCCAGACTTTGATGAAATCTTTACCATTGGGACGCACGACACAAAATGGTGGGATGGAGGCGAACCTGCATGGATAACGGCCCGGAAACAAGGCCTTACTTCCGGTACTATGTTCTGGCCCGGAAGTGAAGTCGAGATTCAGGGTCTTCGCCCTAACAGATGGTACTATTACAACGAGTCTATAACGTACGATCAGAGATTAGACATCGTTATAGACATGCTGAAAGTGGACAAGTTAGATTTTGTTACTCTGTATTTCCATCAGCCTGACTTCCAAGGTCATGTCTCTGGACCTTCTTCGCAAGGACTTATCGACAAGGTCGAGGAAATGGACGAATATATTGGAAAACTTTTACACAAATTGGTAGTAAACGGTCTTAAAGATGACGTGAATCTACTAATCATGAGCGACCACGGGATGACCGATATAGACCATGATAATAAACTAGTGGAGATATGGGATCTAGTGGATAGGTCTTTGATAGAGCGAACAGTGGACACTGGCGCATTGATGCACGTGGTTCCGGTCTCTGGACAGGAACAGGCTGTGATTGACGCTATAAATAGTCATCCACACTTCACAGCTTACAGAAAGGCGGACATTCCAAATCGTCTGCACTACAAAAATAACCGACGGATAATGCCAATCTTCGTTATGGCTGACGAAGGCTGGACCATCACATTTGTATGAGAAATTATCTCAAATTTGTTATTTCTAAAATAATTCAATCCTATTTGATAATGATTAAGCCAAGTATTTCCCTGAAGCTATTTGACATAATCTATTAATTGCGTGTGCAAAAATAAATATTATCATAACATTTTTGTCAATTAAGCGTAACAAATTGTTTTGTTGTATGTTTCGATAGACCGAAACGTCATATCGGAGCCTTATTTCGCCTCTCGAATAGAAAGGTTTTGAATATATTTCCATTAATATTATATGTGGTAAATGGAATCTTACACTAGTGGCTACGCAATATGAAAATTATTAAACCTGTTTAATAATTCAATATACCACGAGCGTTTAATAAATTCACATTACATAGCTATTAGTGTAATGTACACAATGTACTATCTACAATTCATCAATCTGAAAGCATGTTTTGGAAGATTCCAATTTGATCTATACAAAATTCGATTTCGATAAAAAAAAGATTAGTTTCATTTGGCGTTTCTTATTCATTGCACTACCACATAGGCATACACGCTTTATCAAACATATCATGTATCACGTGAGTTATTCATGTTTGTTTTTATTTTATTTTGAATGGTGTCACTTGTCTATTGTCGATGTAGCTATGAACATATATATATATACAATTCCATAAATATGTTTTAGGATCGCGATTTCACAAGACGGTATACTAAAAAGGGTGGCCATGGATTCGACAACAGGTTGATGTCAATGAAGTCAATTTTCTACGCTATTGGGCCAAACTTCAAACCGAACTATGCGGCGCCACCTTTTAAGTCCGTTGACCTATACCCGCTTATATGTGAACTACTGGGGATAAGACCAGCACCTAACAACGGCTCCCTGTGTAATACTGCAGACTTCCTAAAGCCATACAGGAACTACAATGACAAGTTCTACAACTATGGGCTACTTAACCTTCTACGTTTCTATTCCATGCAGCAAACTCGCCACAGGAAAAAGGATGGAAAGCTGACATACGACCTGTATTAAGGTTACATCAGGATTTCTTGTTTTGATTAATAAAAAGAAACTCTGGAAATCGATTTTACTTATTTATAGTTGAAATTCTTATTTTATCTGAAGATATGTTTGGAAGTGTAACATCCATACAAAGATACAATGTTTGATTGACTTAACGTCGTATTAGCAGCCAGTGTCTATTGTTTATTTTAATGTCGTGAGGAGTTTTTACAAACAGTTGGACATAACAAATGCTAATTTCTCAAAGCCGCTTAATTTTGTAGAATCATCTGAAATCTATCCTCAGACTTCAATTTGTGTATATTAATTGATCATTTGTATCTGATAATATCAGCTAGTGAGGTAACCATCGTCCTTAGTATACGATAGATATTGTGTAGTGATTACTTATTTGTATAAAGTCACAATAAACAAAGAACCAAGTGTTCGAAAAGAGCTACCGTCCTCTGCTTCAGACCACCATAATGATCGAGATCTTTTTTAAAGTAATTTGTGCCGTATTTGTCATATTCACGAATCAAGATATGCTTTTAGCCTTTTGATATGTTATTCATCACCAAAAGTTACCAACACTTTGGGAATTACAGTACTTCCAATGCATAGGTTTTAACTCTACACGCACAGATAAACGCTGAAAACGAGTTTTGGCAGTACTGCAAAAACGTATTATATTTACATATGTAGTGAAGTGAAATGAATACATACGATCCGACCATGAAGCCAAATTGTAGTCTACAATTTCATTACACATTCTTACAGTGTTATTAGTAATTGTAAAGTGATATCTGCAGATATGTTTCCATCTTACTTCAGGCATAAAAAAACATCAATTTTACAGTACATGATTTCTGTGTTGCAACTAACGTTTATAAGGCATCTGAAACCATTTGAATGATATTCACAGCGTAATTCACCAAACAAACCTCATGGTATTCAATAAATTAATGAAGAAAAAAATCCCATTTCAAAATTTTCGTTCAATTACGGCACATATAACTTTAACATGAACAGATGTTTTCTCAAAAACATAAGCTACATACATATATATGTTAATATCATATTTGGCAATATACTATAAAAATCGAAATGCCAATATATCAGCTAATGAAAAATGGCATTATGAACAGTGGTCTCGTTTCCTCCGTGTCTGTTACAGATATAATTGTTATGCATATGCATGAAAGATTTAGGATGAATATCAAACAGGGTATCTTATATTCCGGGTTATGTTATCAGTGCATTTCGGTGAATCTCTATATTAAACATTCTTAATAATTGTTTATAGTTCTGTCATTTTTTTGAAGTCACAGTGTATGGTAAGTCATATTTTTGATAAGGGACACGATCTTACAACGACTAGTGATTTTTAAGAAACTGAGGCCTACCCAAGGCCGCGGCCGTATTTCCGTTCTCACACTCAGGCTAGGGAGATCCATCTGTGTACTTTGCACGAATTTATAGCTGACATATTAACTTTATTGTATTAGCTTTACTAAGACCAGTAGCACTTGTTGACAAGGACAGTAATAACTGAATCAGTACCTCTGATCGACTACAAGTGTGTGCTTATGTGAGCAGCAAACACGGGAGTAACTTTGATCGAGAGGAGTACAGCATTGGTAAGTATACGTCTTGTTTAACGGAATATGATCGAGAGGAGTACAGCATTGGTAAGTATACGTCTTGTTTAACGGAATATGATCGAGAGGAGTACAGCATTGGTAAGTATACGTCTTGTTTAACGGAATATGATCGAGATGAGTACAGCATTGGTAAGTATACGTCTTGTTTAACGGAATATGATCGAGAGGAGTACAGCATTGGTAAGTATACGTCTTGTTTAACGGAATATGATCGAGAGGAGTACAGCATTGGTAAGTATACGTCTTGTTTAACGGAATATGATCGAGAGGAGTACAGCATTGGTAAGTATACGTCTTGTTTAACGGAATATGATCGAGAGGAGTACAGCATTGGTAAGTATACGTCTTGTTTAACGGAATATGATCGAGAGGAGTACAGCATTGGTAAGTATACGTCTTGTTTAACGGAATATGATCGAGAGGAGTACAGCATTGGTAAGTATACGTCTTGTTTGACGGAATATGATCGAGAAGAGTACAGCATTGGTAAGTATACGTCTTGTTTAACGGAGTATGATCGAGAGGAGTACAGCATTGGTAAGTATACGTCTTGTTTAACGGAATATGATCGAGAGGAGTACAGCATTGGTAAGTATACGTCTTTTTTAACGTTCATGGATTGGTTATTTTATTAAATTGTGAATATCAACTTTTGCTTAGTGCAAAAATAATATCAAATCTAAATTAATTAAATCTATTTTTAAAAATATATTAGAATGATTGATACATACCCTTGATCCCATGACTTTATATTTGTTATAATGAGGAAAAACGGTATAAAGCTAGTATATTAATAATCCGAAATAAAAGGCCAAAATAAATTCAAAGTAAAATCAAAATCATTTCTATGGAATATATATTTGCCACTATAGGGCCTTCTTCAGTCCGTTATCATGTTATGTTGCTGAAAGATGAATGAAAACTACAGAGAGTTAAAGTAAATGAACGAATTTACAATGCCAATGTCCTTCTGTCTCTGCTTGATATATTTGAATAAATCAGTTTTAAATTTTGTATTTGCATCTGTAAAAGTTCCATTTTACGGAAAACATTCAGATCACGTTTCATCTTAACATTAAGGTTTAGATTATGTTTAAGGGGGTTAAACGTACCTGTACGATAGCATCGTTCCGGATACGAGAACAGATACAAGCGGAGTAGGAAGAGTAAAAGGATGTAGAAGAGCGGGAGGGGTCCTCTGTTTTATCTATGTATCTATTAATTTTAAAGACGACTCCTAGATCCTGTTCTGTCTTAGCTTACCACCGTTCAGCAGTAACTAGCCTAATCCATCAAGAGAAGAAAGATAACATATCAATATGGATCATCATAACATTTAACAACGCTTTGTGGTGTAGCTTTGCCACTCAGAAGTTCGTACTTTATTAAAGAGTATAAAGAGAATATTCGCGACTTCGCTTAAAATGTTTGAATCAGCTATCCTAAACAGTCATTGTGATTCTTAGCTATGTACATGATTTGACGAGAAACATATGTATAAACATGATCGCAAACCTACGGTATATACTTTGCAAATGTCTTGCCTATATGTTTATAAATAATCTTAGATGACTTTATATTTGTTATAATGAGGAAAAACGGTATAAAGCTAGTATATTAATGATCCGAAATAAAAGGCCAAAATAAATTCAAAGTAAAATCAAAATCATTTCTATGGAATATATATTCAGCCACTATAGGGCCTTCTTCAGTCCGTTATTATGTTATGTTGCTGAAAGATGAATGAAAACTACAGAGACTTAAAGTAAATGAACGAATTTACAATGCCAATGTCCTTCTGTCTCTGTTTGTTTGAATAAATCAGTTTTAAATTTTGTATTTGCATCTGTAAAAGTTCCATTTTACGGAAAACATTCAGATTACGTTTCATCTTAACATTAAGGTTTAGATTATGTTTAAGGGGGTTAAACGTACCTTTACGATAGCATCGTTTCCGGATACGAGAACAGATACAAGCGGAGTAGGAAGAGTAAAAGGATGTAGAAGAGCGGGAAGAGTCGTCTGTTTTATCTATGTATCTATTAATTTTAAAGACGACTCCTAGATCCTGTTCTGTCTTAGCTTACCACCGTTCAGCAGTAACTAGCCTAATCCATCAAGAGAAGAAAGATAACATATCAAAATGGATCATCATAACATTTAGCAACGCTTTGTGGTGTAGCTTTGCCACTCAGAAGTTCGTACTTTATTAAAGAGTATAAAGAGAATATTCGCGACTTCGCTTAAAATGTTTGAATCAGCTATCCTAAACAGTCATTGTGATTCTTAGCTATGTACATGATTTGACGAGAAACATATGTATAAACATGATCGCAAACCTACGGTATATACTTTGCAAATGTCTTGCCTATATGTTTATAAATAATCTTAGATACCAGGGGAGTAACAGAAACAGTTTTATAGCGGATATAAACAGATTTTTTCCTTAGCTATGATTTGCAACTTTCACACAGTGTTTTTATTGTCAGCGAGATTAACGTTACTGATGTTATATATGTATTAGAATATTCATACCGCCGTAATACTGCGCAGAACACATGAGGGATAAAATCACTAGTGGTGATCGTTTTCTTTTGAACCGAATCTTATGTTAATGCAATGGTGTTTATGGCGTGCCGAACATTGCAAAATCAATAGGTAAAAACATGTGTGTGTGTTTTTTTTTAAATATATTGCTATATGTGTTCAATATTTTCAATTTTTGTGTAAATGTTTATACTTTTAGCTAAAAAGAAAGTTCATGTTCAATATTTTCTTGGTTAAAACATATGTTTATGTGTAATTTTATTTTATATCTGTGTGAAAAAAAAAATAAAAAAAAATAAATGGTGTATGATTAATAATACAAACAATTTTTTTTACACAAATGTTTTTACTTATTGAATTTTGCACCGTTCGGCACGCCATATGTGTTCCCTTTCAATAGCAGTGTGTTAAACATCAGAATACCAAAACTATTTCCCTGATGAAATATTAAAAGCTGGGGAAAAACAAGTTAAAAAAAGTCCTGCTTGCGACACACTAATCTCACCCTGTTACAATATTTTGAGTTATCCTCTTTTTGTTTTGAAATGACCATTTTTTAGACAAAATGTTTTTATGCACATAACTATTTGCTAATGCATAGTAAAATGCTCTTTGATCGAGATTAATTATCTACTTGCATAGATATTTCAGAAATTATACCACTTTTTTTAATTTCCGTTTTCCAATTAAAAAAAACCAAGATAACTTTCAAAATAGCACGGTTAGGTTTTTATTGCTTGTATGTTCGGAGGTTACCCTTAGGCAAATACTATACCATTTTTATTGTTATCATTATTATTATATTTTATTTCATTTTTCCCTACACTTTACCTTAAAACGAAAACCAGTTTGAAAGGTAGCGCGTCCTTCTTTATCCACTGATTCCATAACTGGTAACTAGGTAGCCTTTGACAAAAATGTCTTCTTAGAAACGATGACAGACATTACAAAGGACATCAGTAAACCATTTTAAAGATATATCAACGCTAAAATGATTTGAACTTGTATTGTCAGCTTTAAGGATTTATATAATTATGTAACTTTAGCAATATGAAATATATTAACCATTTCTGAAATGTTAAAATTGATACACAAGTCACCGATTGAACTATTGTGTAGTTGTTCTAATTCTGTATTCATTTAACGTGAATGAAATTCATATGACGAAAAGAATTGCTTTAGCGGTATCTGCACAGGCATAACAGTATGTAATGTATAAGACAATCTATGACTGATGACGGCAGTGAGGAACATATTTGATCTACAATGATTTGCCCATAATGGATTTTAATTTGAAGTCAAAACTTAAGAATGTGATTGGGGGGAAAAAGCGTAGGGGTTGATTTATTCCTAAAGTGTTCAGAGAGATTGTTCCAGTCTCTATTTGATTTTTTTAAAGGAAAGATTGGCGATAAAATGTTTTTGAGGAAATTTGAAGGGGTCCATCTAAATTTAAAAGTTGTAGTTTAGAGCGTGATATGAAAAAGTGGACGAGGTGTTTCAAACATTAAGGGAAAAGATCATGTTTCATTAAAAAATCACTTAGTAGCCCACAACCAAGCTCGGTTAAAAGTGTTATATAAATAGTAATCTCATACCCCTTGTGCTGATTAGGGCAACCCTTCGTCGATTTCTTTCAATAAATTCTGGTTCATGCTGATTGCAAATGCCAGAGAGTAAACAGTTAAATTTATGGTGTTTGAAGATCGTTATGTAGGGTTATGTATGTTTAATATTGCATAAACCTTTGCAGCAATATCAGACATGTGCATAAATTGCATAAGTTCCAAGATAATAATATACCAAGATGTTTATGTCAACGTGTTGTTGAATAATGACAACTGCATTTTAATGCATACAACAAGTTCTGTTTAGTTGGGTAAACATTACTAACTAACGCTTTGAGCAATATGAGTGAGCCGAAAGTCCATTTGTTTAAGTTATTAATACACCCAAGGTTGGTAAGTTCTGAAGCGCGAAACGTGTCATGTGCAAATACTGTCAACCTGTCTTAGCGACAACCTCTGTATAAAGACCACCTGCTTTATAAGACCGCTTTCTTGGTGCCCCAAATGGTCAATTTCAACACAATGTGCCCCGTGTACGGGTATAAAAACCACTTGTGTATAAATATATTTTTCTTGGCTCCTTAGTTGGTAATTATAGACAGGTTTAACTGTGAATTATTAATGTCTTCCAATATCGATACCATTAACATGTCTTAAAACAATGAAGATCAAATATAGGACCCCGAGGGACACCGAGTTGGCTTAACTGCGTTCTGACCATTTAATACAAATATGAATTCTGTCTGTAAGATATCACTAAGCTATTTAAGTAAATAAACTTTACTACTAAAATATTTTAAAATAGTTTTTCATGTTAAACCTTATCAAAAGTCTTCGAAACCTCTATGAAAAACGGAACATACGTACTTAACATCATCAAAGCTTTTGTAATATGTAAGTAAGTAAATTTAATTATGTGCTAATATTATATAAAGAATATTCCTTGTTTCTTGATGAATATCAGTTATATTTCATCAAGTGGGTAGAAACTTTGATAGGACGGATGAAAAATATCAATGTTTTCATTTTCTAATTTAAATGACAAGATACAGAAACGATTACTGATTGACTTACTTGTTGGTTATATATTAATCCAGTTCTGCGCATAATTTTGTATGACATCATCCATATATTTTTAAATCCATATTAACATAACGTATGCAAGGCGATGTGCTCAATTCATTAAAAAATTATGGCTGCTTTGGTTAATACAAAACACAACATTTAAATTTAACGAAACGCATAATGTAAGTAAGGCTTACTTCGTTTCTCTTGTTTTGCGAACATGTATAGATAACTCCTTATTTTCATAAAACCTCAATATTCCTAATAAAATTAGAATGGCGGTCGAAACAAGTAAAAATACTATGAGTGAATTAAGAAATACATTAATCACTGCTTCTTGGACTGAATTGTAGAAAAAGTTTGTAAATATATGTATTTATGACATCTAAATTCCAAAAAGTAAGCGACAACATATAAAATGTGACTTTTGATACATTTAATACCATTTTGATAAGCTGTGGTCTAAAAACAGGAATCAATGGCCGTGCTCGTTAGAGGTCACACGACGCAATGTTAAGAAATATCCGGTTGTGTTAACCTCTAACATTGTTTGAGCAGTAATACATTTATTTTATTTTGGGTGTGATATTTCAAAATAAGATATTCCCTCCAAAACGATATCTTTTCACTATCACTATAAAACTTATTTATACTGAACTCTGCAAAATGTCATAAAATCTTTTTTTAACCAGCGTTTTCCTGATTGAGAATATTATTTTCCACGAGAAAATTATAAATACATTTCTATGCATTTTCCAATACATTTTCAGATATTAGATAGTAGACATGTAGGACGGTGATTGTTAATATCTTGTTTGGTACCTTTCTTGTCGGTAGGGCGTTAGAATTGTACTTGCTGCCCCTATTGCATGATCGTAAAAGGCGACTAAATTTAGGATCTTATCTTTTCTTTTCTTCCTAACTGACTTTATCTTTCCTAATGCCTTCCTTGGCACCGCCTCACTTTTGGCCTTGCGTTGAGCGTTCGCCCCTGTGAGGAAGGCTCTGGGTTCTGTCCCCTGGCCGAGACACACCAAAGTCTATAAAAGTGGTAGTTTCTGCTCCTGCTTGGCGCTCAGCAAACGGGGAGTGGGACGACTGGTTCGCCCGTTGTCAGTATAATGTGACCGGGTGGGTTGTGTTGTTTGGTGTCTTCCGCGGCATGCTTCAGTGATATAGCACTATAAAAAGGGCAATAGTTCCACTATACAAGAAGACACAACATGAATTTACCGCAGTCTCCCAAAACATGCACCTCGCACAACATACACGCAACACACCGCATACATGGGAGGCCGTCCTTACATGACCATAGCTGTTAATAGGACGTTAATTAATCAAACAAACAAACCTTTATTGTATTGCTCAGTTACATTTCATGTATAACATATACATGGTTAGAAATTGAAGCCTGTTATATGGAGATGTAAATATATTGAAATACTAATAAATGCAGAAATGTTAATATTGTAATTACATCTGTTCTATTTTCATACATTGACAGCTGCTACATATTGTCATAATGGTTTGAAACATGTCACGTGACACGACAGTGGTCACACGCTAAATTACCTCTGGTGAAATATTGCTAATCTATGGTGCTAAAGTGGCTTAAATTTGCTAAAAAAATGACTGGTGGAAGAAGAGGTTGTCGAACGAGAGGAGGACGTGGCGGTAGTTGTGCTTTGAACAGTTCTAGAGCAGGGAAATGTGGATTTTCTGTACAAGGCCAGGACACATCCAGCGACGAAGATCAAAATGGCCACGACGAGTTCGTCAAGGTCACCTCCAAACGGCAACGGCACAGTACAGGGGGCAGTAAAGTGGACACTGGTCTGGGCTTATCAAAGTTTGAATCTATGTCTGTAGATGAGAAACTGAGTGTTATGATGGGAGAGCTTATGAAGCTCGACGGTATTGGAGTCGTCCTGAACAAGGTCAGTAAACAAGTTGATATAGCCGTAGAGGACACTGAAAGCATACAGGAAAATATTGATAATTTAGAAGACAGAATGAAATATCTGGAATATAGAGCAATGGATTTGCAGGCGAGAACTCGTCGGAACAATTTGTTGTTTTACGGTGTTCCGTATTCAGCAGGTGAAAGAGGCATAGATGTTGTTAAAAACTTTATGAAAACAATGCTGAATATCAGTGAAGGTGAAGACATGTTTATCCAAAGAGCACATCGTGTAGGGAATCCCGGCCGAGTACGTGGTGAAAATGATGGACAGGTTAAACCACGCCCACTAATCGCGGGTTTCCGTGACTATACCGACACTGAAAAAATTATGTCTGAAGTGAAATGCCTCAAAGATACAGGTTTCGGGGTTGGTAGAGACTACCCAAAGGAAGTTCAAACCGCGCGTAAGAAACTGTTGAAGGATCTCAGGACGGCAAGAAGGAATAATGAAGACGCAAAGATAGTTTTTCCAGCTAAGCTGATCGTGAAGGGCAATGTCGTCAAGGACGCGTTTCCCGAATGGGACAAAATTCTACAGCGACGGGCGTCTACTGATTGGTCCGAAAGACAAGGAAGCGAGCCAATGGAAGCGGCAAGGGGCGGAGACTCGGACAGTGACTAGGTTAGCGAAGGTTGCACGTGCGCGTGCGCGGGTAAGGACAGCATTATACTTGTTTACCTGAGGTTAGTTACTAAGAGAAGTAACAAACTGAACAGCGATTTAAAAAAAAAAACTTATTGATGTTAATAACATTATTTTGTTTACCGAGACGTGGACGTCTCCATTGCGGGATATTGAGGTTGAAAATGTTACGTGTTTTTCCCTGCATAGAACTGAATATGTTAAAAATACTAAAAGAGACTCTGGTGGTATTATTGTATATGTAAGAGATACAATCTCACAGGGTATCAAAATTGTTAACAAGGATTCTGATGATATTATCATTATGCAACTTTCAAATGATTTCTTTGGTTTTGAGAGAGATATTTTCCCATGTTTATGTTACGTGCTGTCTGTTAATTCTGGTAGAAGAGCGCTGATGAATGCGGATACTCTTGACCGATTAAATGATCATTATTTAAATATACTGAATAATAATGTAGATCCTATAGATTTTATAGTTATATGTGACAAGCTAGGACTAAGTGTCCAGATTACATAGAAGTTGATGAGAATGATTACGTTCCTTTGGGTGAAGATTACATTACAAATATAAATATACCTCGTCACTCATTAGATATAGCTAGTACGAATGAAAACGGTCACAAACTCATTGATATCTGTAAAAGGTCAGGGTTAAGGATTTTGAATGGTAGAATTGGAAACGACGCTGGAATTGGCGATTTTACTTGTATAAATGAGCCAGGAAAAAGTCTAGTTGATTATGTGTTGTCAACACAGAGTATTTTCCCTTTGTTTACTAATTTTCAGGTTAGCCAACCAAACATATACAGTGATCATGTGACTATTTCGTTCTCGTTACAAACTGATACCGAAAATGTGAGCACTCTGCAGTCAAATGAAATGTATTCAAAATATTACAAGTGGAAACAGAAAATGTGTGACGCGTATATTCAAAATTGCTTGGTGAGGACTGTCAACTACTGTTGTCCGAAATGACATATTTAATTGAAAATGTCGGAGTAGAAACCAGTAACTTAAATAAAGCTGTTGAAAAAATTAATGAAGCTCTGTGTAAAGCAGCGGATCCAATTATGTCAAAAACCAGGCGAGTTAGGTCGCACGGTGAGGTCATTAAGTACATGTAATAGCAGGAAGTATAGTATTCCCTGGTATAGTAAAAAATGTGAGGAAATCAGGTCAGTATTTTTAAAAAATTAAATTTATACGGGAGAGAGAGTACTAATGAGAATCGAGTTAACATGATGAAAGCAAGAAATGAGTTTAAAAAGGAAGCAAGGAAATGTCGTTTAAGTTACGACGCTGATAAAACTTCAAAATTAGTGAATTTTAGAACTAGCAATCCCAAAAAATATTGGTCGTTGTTAAAAGAGTTATCGTCTGCAACCAACAATATCAACATTGATGCCGACGAGTTTGCGAATTTTTTCAGTTCAATTAATAATCCGGACGACCCTTTTTTTACACCCGAAGAAGATGTAGTAAATTATGTTGATAGGTACGAAAATAGTGAATTGCAAGTAATGTTTAATGAACATAGACCGAAAGGAAATCACAGATGCTTTATGTCGGCTTAAAAACGGGAATAGTGCAAGGCCTGATTTGGTGATAAACGAGTTTTTGAGTAGAGGGCGCAACATACTTACCCCATACCTCGAAGCGTTATTCAATGCTATTTTTAGAAAGGGAGAATTCCCCACTATTTGGTCAGAGAGTTACGTGATACCCATTCATAAAAAGGGCAGCAAATCAGGTGTTCGTAATTATAGAGGTGTTACTTTATTAAGTGTGGTTGGTAAGCTTTTTAAAATTTTAAATAATAGGTTAACTACCTGGGCAGAAAAATACAGTGTTTATGTAGATACCCAGGCCGGTTTTAGAGCTGGTCATAGTACGATTGACAACATTTTTATTTTACATGGCCTAATATCATGTTTTACTAATAATAGAAAAACTTTTGATTGTACTTTTATTAATTTTTCGAAAGCCTTTTATTATGTTGTGAGGGAAAACTTATAGTTAAAGTTTTTGAAATTGGGAATTCGAGGCAAGATGCTTGATATCGTCAAGTCAATGTATCAATCAGTAAAAGCTAGGGTGAAAGTTAATAATGAACTTTCTGACGAGTACGAATGTGAAACCGGGGTAAAACAAGGGGAAAGTTTGTCCCCATTTCTTTTTGTAATGTATGTAAATGATCTTGAAGAATAGCTGATTTTAAAAGGTTTTGAAGGGGTGTCAATAAATTTTTTGAAATTATTTATATTACTTTATGCAGATGACATCACTTTGATGACCTGCACTAGTACTGGATTACAAAAGGGTCTGGATATTCTGCACGGTTATTGTGATAGATGGAAATTAAAAGTAAATGTTTAGAAAACCAAGGTCATGATTTTCAGAAACTGTGGTCGATTACCAGAAGATTTAAATATCTATTTGGGTGAAGAGGAGGTGCAGATAGTTAAAAAGTTTTCTTTTTTGGGCTTAGTACTCTCACCCAGTGGGTTATTTGCCGATACCCAATTTACTCTAGCGGGACAAGGAAATAAATCACTTTTTCAGCTGGAAAAACAATTGCAAAAATTTATTAACCTTTCACCTAAACATGCATATACTTTATTTGAAAAATTAGTATGTCCCGTAATGAGGTATGAGTGTGAAGTGTGGGGTTTTCACTCTGGGTTGGCAGTAGAAAACGTTCATTTAAGGTTTTGTAAAAGATTCCTTGGAGTGGAAACTTCGACAGAGAACAACTTTATTTACGGAGAATTAGGATGTTTGCCACTAAAACTCAAGAGATATTTTAAGATAATTAAGTATTGGCTACAGATTGTCCATCATAAGAAAAATGTATTGGTGAAGTCAGTCTATGGTGAACTTTATCAACAAGCTGAATCATGTAGAATAATTAACTGGGCAAAATTAGTAAAACATTTATTATGTACGTATGGTTTTGGTTATGTTTGGTTAGAACAACAAGTTGGAAACGAAAAGGTATTTTTAGAATAATTCCAAACAAGAGTTAAAGATATTTTTATACAAAACTGGCATAGTGAGCTGGTAGATTCGCCAAGGGCAAGACGTTATTTATTGTTTACAAATGAATTTGGATATAAGAGTTATCTCGATACTGTAAATATTGAAAAATATAGAAACGCTCTAACGAAGATTAGAACATCATCACATAGATTGTATATAGAAACAGGTCGGTGGCGTAAGCCTAATCCAATTCCAGTCGATTCGAGATATTGTTTTAATTGTGCAAAAATTGAAGATGGATATCATTTTATCTTGGAATGTCCTAATTTTGTAGATATTAGATCAAAACTGTTAAAAAAGACATTTTGGTTTAGGCCTAATATGACTAAATTTATAGATATCTTGACTTCAGAAAATAGTAGCATTGTTAAAAATTTAGCTATCTTTGTTCACAGAGCTAATGAAGTTAGAAATTCAATATTATTTGAAAATTGATATATTTGTTGTGAGCATCCTTTCGCTGGTTTCTCTTTTTTTATTTACATATATATAGTGTTCATCCTTTTTCCAGAAAAGTCTGTTTACCATTGTCATGTCTGTATTTGTTTTGCACAAAGGCTTTTTAGCCTATTTGCTAAATGAAATAAAGACAAATTATATATGTTATGCTATCATAAGAATACAATTATTGATTCCCATGTATAAGAATAAAGCATGAAGAAAGTAATTCTGGTATTTTTGACAGGAACTGTTCCATGATGGCTCGGTCAGCATTCATCGTGATAATGATGATAGTATTCTACACTGGAAAAGCAGCAAGTAAATGTAGAAAATACGCCGACCAGGTTTTCCTTGTGTCAATGGATGGGTTCAGGTATGACTACCCCGAGAAAGCAGCTACTCCAAACTTTGCCAGAATGGCTCGAGATGGCGTCAGAGCAGAATATATGACCAGTACCTTCGTTACCAAGACCTTTCCAACTCATTACAGCCTTGTAACAGGTACATTATGTGAACAGAATATGTCATAATTGTTATCATTATATGCAAGCATAAAGAAACGAATGTTGTCATAATTGTTATCATTATATGCAAGCAAAAAGAAACGAAGGTTGTCATAATTGTTGTCATTATATGTAAAACACGTTTTTAGATTACAAAGGTATGATGTCAATTTGAACATTCTGTTGCCCTTCAGTAATATGTAGTTTTGCAGGAAGATGTCAACCGCATATATATGGGGTGCTTTTAGTCAATCATTTTTCACTATGCTTATGGTTATTTTCAGGAGTCAAAGGTCATAGCATAATTGAATTTCTTTATTTTATACTAGAGAAAAAAGAATATCTTTTTTACGTTTCTACATTATTTTTTTTCTTCTGAAGTGTAATACTGAAAGTGCAGCAGAATTGTGTGAAATGACATTCCTACTTGGATACAGAAATATGAATCCGATAGAGTTTAGAACAGATGCTAGAATGTTATTGTATAATGAGTGAATTTGATGTCGTGTTCAACACAGGAATGTACTCTGAAAGCCACGGTATTGTGGGGAATTCAATGTATGATCCGGAATTTGACCAATTCTTCTCGATGCGATCCCATGAGACAAAATGGTGGGATGCGGGAGAACCTCTATGGATAACGGCCCGGAAACGCGGTCTAACTTCCGGTACTATATTCTGGCCCGGAAGTGAGGCTCAAATCCAAGGAATGCACCCTAATAAGTGGTACAAATATAACGAATCCATAACTTTTGACCAAAGAATAGATATTGCTATCAATATGCTTAAAAACGACAACTTTAATTTCGTAACTACCTACTTTCACGAACCGGATCGGACAGGGCATATTTACGGACCAAATTCTAGAGAAATCGAAGACATGGTCATGGAAATGGATACATTACTTGGAACGATCTTGAACAAACTGATCGCAAATGGACTCCAAGATAAAGTAAATCTTATACTAGTAAGTGACCATGGAATGACTGAAGTCGATTATGTTAACAGACTTGTTGAAATATACAGCTTAGTGGATAAATCCCAGATCCAACTTACAGTAGACAGTGGTCCGATCATGCACGTGCTTCCAGCTGAGGGTCAGGCTGACGCTGTGTTTAGTGCTATCAATAGCCATTCCCATTTCACAGCCTACAGAAAATCAGATATACCAGACAGGTTTCACTATCAGAACAACAGGCGGATAATGCCGATCTTCGTATTGGCAAATGAAGGATGGAGCATTACGTGGGCAAGTACAAAAGTTAATGTCGAAAGTAACTTTATCGGTCAAATGTTTTATTGTTGCACATTGTTTATAAATAAATATTTATTAAAGAAACAAATACAATCATTGCATTCCTGCATGGTGTGGATTCTTTGGTGTACATGTTGACCACGATTTCAACTACATCAGAACAGACCCGGACGTTTCTCGAGAAACAAAGCGCTGCATCCTAGGCTTCCAAGACCTACAGTGTTGATCATATGATATCTTGTACCGATAATACATGACTTCTTACCATAAAAGCTGTATAAGATATCATGTTACATATGTTGTTAATATGTTTTGATATCTACTTTGATATCTAAATTTTTCCACAAAAGGAATACATAATAAGTGATGCTTTGTTCCATCACAGATTATCCATGCTCATCCCAAACAGCGTTCGCTGGGATATTTGCACATTTCAAATTCCATACAGACAATAATGCGCTGTGCTTCCTACATGTTTCAGAATGCCAGTAGAACTTCCGCAGGGAAAGGCAACCATGGCTATGATAACAGTCTGATGTCCATGAAGCCGATATTCTACGCCATGGGTCCTAACTTCCGGTCAAACTTCTCGGCTCCACCTATGAACGCAGTAGACATTTACCCTTTGGTTTGTGAATTACTCGATATGACGCCATCACCTAACAATGGTTCGTTATCGAACGTGGCAGACCTTTTGAAGCCTTATGACAAAGATCATCTGATATGTGATGGCGCTGCTGCGTGTACTTCCGGTCGATTGAGCATCCCGTCTGTCATATTGTTAGTTGTTGTTTGGCTGATTAATTAGAATAATTTTAAAACATATAAGTCAATAAACATGTCTGTCACTACACCATATCTGTGTGTATATAAGTCAACGCTCTTGATAGCGCTTGGATGTGTGATAGTAGAACAGAAAAGAATATATCAAATTTTTAAAGTGATAACTGTTTCTTCTTTTCGGGTGTTTGAAATGTAATGTTGAAAGGTTTTCTGTGTTTGTTGCTGTTTCTGTGTGCTGTCGTGTAGAACTCCACCTTGTAGTTTGATATGTTTATTTGGAGTTCTTTGGAGTCGAATTAAGTACACAATTAAAACATTTATTACATTTATTACCGAGATATCATGCGTTAATGTCTATCAATGTAATACCTGACCAACTGAAGCCACGATACCCTACAGGACATGCATACTTGTCTGGTATAACACAACTCGTTGCCTGGTGTCCTGTAAACGGTCAACATTACCCCGACTGATCCAAAGGCTATGTATAGATACACATTTGCAAATTTCTAAAAACCTAATCAATTTATTGCATTTGTCCCTATATTATAAAGTATATCAAATTAGTTTTAATTTGATGAATCTTATCTTTTATGACCATTGCATCCTATATCAATGAATCTTATGTAAAATGTACAATGACACTTTTACATAGATGTGTTTCCCAATTAGACTGAACACCAAAATGGTGTCCTTGTTAATATTTAACCCCAGAAATAGGGTGCAAGACAAGGAAGAAGCATGCGATAATTTTGTTTTGATATTTTCTTTTTTTAGTTTTCCTAACTTAAATACCTTCTATCATATAGCAAAATTGCTCATTGTAGCCAAAAAAACCATTGAAGGCTTTCCATAAAAGTGAAAATAACTTAATAAGGAAGGAAATACCGATGCTTAAAGGCCTTCGAGCTAAAAAGCATTGCTTGATGTCTTATATACTACTAATTTATAGGTATGAAACAAAACAAGATCTTTTTGGAGACTGAAAGCAACTTAAACATCAGGTTCAAATAGGGTTTTACATCACCTGGTAGCATTGACTATGACCATATGAAATAAACCCAGTTTTACAAAGCTTCAACCTCATGGGTACCATAATATTTAACGTCTCGAATCTGAATTCTTCCATCAGTAACCATGCAGTTAAGTCAACTTCATGACGGTCGCTAATATGTTTTATCTTGAAACAGACTATAGAAATATCTGGTATGTCCTGTATATGCATCCATAAGATATGATAAAGACTATTCATCTTTATTTAAGCTGTTCGTAGGAATAAAAAAGGGAGAACTCCGTTCTTGGTGACCAGATGAATAGTCTTGCTGGTGATATCATCATTTTTTGGTAGAATTAACCACAAGCGTCTTGTAATCAAAACATTGCCCATATAATAATTTAAACACTTTATCACGCATCCCATATTTACTTTCTAGATTCTGAAAGCTGTCACGTGACTGGCCATCTCATCCATTCACCCACTATGTGTTTTTATATTGTATGATACTAAGTAATCATATGTGCGCTATGAAAAAGAGTAATAAGGTAAAAATCTCCCGATTGAATTGAATACTTCAGCACAAAATCCAAAATTCAAATTGGCAAATGACTACCTTGTTCTGGTTTTGTTCCTCCCGAAAATCTTATATGGGTAGACAAATTAGCTGTGTCCAATTCTTGTATGCATGAAAGGTAACGACATTTTCCTTTGCAATTGCTTCAGTTGTAAGACTGAATTTTCTTTGTAGAAGTAGAAGGTGATTGGATTTAAAAAGAAAACTTCTACTACTGAATATCAAGAAATCTAAAAAGAAGGAAGAATTACAATAGATTAAGACTAAGAGGCACAAAAGCGACAATATAATTCAGGATAATCAGCAGCGTTACCGAGCTCAGGTTGCAATTTCTGTCACTAATAAGAACAGTATGGTTTACTGAAATCGAAAATGAACAAGACATACGAGATGATGGCAGACACATTCCATTACACAAACTCTCTATGAAAAGATTGACAATATGAACATAAGTCCAATAAGCAATGTAAAGTCTTAGAATGGAGCGGAGAAGATTGCAATGGCAAAAAGAACCATTGCTGTTATATTGGGAATATTTTGAAGAAATAGAGTAACAATATTACTGAGCAGTGTTGTCATGGTTTGTTAGAAGCAACGAAAAGATAGCGACGCACAGCTGAGAAAGAAAGAACAGCAGGATGGAATGAAGAAATGACAGCTGCATGCAAGAGTGAAGCTTTCAGACTTGTGCCATATATGACAAAGAAAGCTGTAAACGAAAAGATACAGGAAAGTCCATCTTTGAATAGCCTTATGGCTGTTAATTGAATGTTAACTAAGCCATTCCACATTAATAAGAACCAACCTTACTTTCATCAAAGAAGGTTCTGAATGAGACTTCAGATTTCATATATGTGTAGAAGAACAGGGAAAATACACATATGATTCCTGTATAGTGCCCCGACATTGTGAATTGCAAATTTTGTGACGGTAAAATGACATGATCTTGCAACGATCAGTGATTTATTAGTCGTATTTCCGTTCTCACACTCAGACTAGGGGGATCCATCTGTGTACTTTGCACGAATTTATAGCTGACATAGTAACTTTATTGTATTAGCTTTACTAGGACCAGTAGCACTTGTTGACAAGGACAGTAATAACGAACTGAATCAGTACCTCTGATCTACTACAAGTGTGTGCTTCTGTGAGCAGCAAACATACGAGTAACTTTGATTGAGGGGAGTACAACATTGGTAAGTAGACGCCTTTCCATTAGCTTCTTATTTGTTTTTACTATATTGCGAGTATTAATCCATTCGACTGAAAAAATTCAGATCAAAACTATATCTGAACATACTTAAAACACATCGCATTGGCATTTTCCTACTCAAAACACTTAGTACTAAAATAAAGAGTAAAAAAGAGTGTTCGTAGCTTCGATTATGCTATGTTGTTCTTGTTCTTTAGAAATTCCCTCCGTTGTAGGAGCATACTGCAGAGTGTCTGTGCGATTCCAACAGGTGAATTATCTATCTAACCCACGTTGTTGATTTTAATACTATTTCAGATCAAGTTTTTCGGGTCCCTTTGGCCCGTCAATGAAGTGATGATCCAGTATAAATGACGAAATACAGGACTATATACAGTTTATGGATTAGTTATACACAATGAGCATGCGTGAACACATACTTTGTAGCCGGTCATAGATTATACATATACAGGATTACACACACAGGGGATATAGGGTCACAGTTAAAGTTCATGGGTTGTTAATATATTTTGTGACTCCACTTTACAGCTGATTGATACATAGTCTCTTATTAAAGCAGAAGTGGGTATATGTGCACTGCAGGATCACCCAGTTAGATTAGTCATAATCGAATTTGTGTCATAGCCCCCTTTTTTGTTGATTGGTAGATTTGTCGTAATTTCCAATCGGCGTTGGTGAAGAGCGAAGCATATTCTGCGCGTGATGAGTTCGACCTTAAAGATAATGTCTCTATTTAAGTCTCTGTTTCCGGAGCAGTCTAAGACAAGTTCTACATTGACGGTTGCTGACCTTCCTATTAACTTTTCTTCAGTATGAAAGTTCCTTATAGACGACATAGAACCATCCGTTCTATGTCTCCTCTGTTTGATGAGACATAGGCCATGACTTGATGTCTCCTCTGTTTGATGAGACATAGGCCATGACTTGATGCAGCGTGCCTGACTTGTAATTTTCGATGTTGCGATATTTCAAGGTATTGAGATACTTTGGCTTTGATACAATAAGCGATTCCCTGTATCTTCTGATGTTTGTTTTACCCTTGGATTTCCAGGCAGCATATCGGAATGAGGTATCCAGAAGATCAGCAATACTAGGCTGTTATGTTCTCTTGGTTTTCGTTAGCAGTACATGTCGGAGTAGTATGTCCCTTTCAAGCGATGTAGATAGACAGATACATCCCAACATATTTAGGGCGTTGGTATGTATCCTAGCGACCAAGGGGATCGTTCCAATGAGAATGATCTGTTTCAGTACTTTACGGAATTGCCTTTCCAGGGGAATCGGTACATTGCTTGATGGTGGTAACACCTCCAGGCCATGTGTAAGAATTGGAATAATATATGTAGTTAGGATATGTAGGCTGGTTGTTGGGTTTAACCCGTTATTTCCGTGTAGTCCTGTTCCCATAAGACTGTAAAGCGCACCTTTGCCTTTTTTTATGTTTTTCTGAATGGTAATAGGGGCAGATTTGTTGGGATTGTTGTGATGGAGTATTCCTAAATGAGTGGCTTCCTCAACGATTGGAATGTTGACGTCGCCCAGACTCCATGGAAATAGAATATCTTTTTCATTCTGAGTCTTACATAGTTATTTACATTATGTGCCCGGCGGCTACGGAGTTCGTCGTAGAGTTGTGACTATTTTGTCTCTGTATTTAAGTTGAGCTGGGTCTTGCTACGTTTTGCCTCGATCTTTTGCGGATTACTGGTCATTGGGACAAGGGAAAGTCTGTTACCGGAGGTTAAAGATGGCCACTACATTTTGGTCTGTGCTATACCACGGCTACAACTACGTTCTCCATAGGCCCGTAACGATCTGATGAGGTCCCTACGTTTAGCATATTTAATCAAGCTCTTATACCTTTATACGGTCCTCCATGGCTGACGAGGGATGGAAGTCTGATGTTGGGCATTTCAAAAATAGGTAATAACAACAAAATGAGTAATTATGAAAGAAAAGCTTAACAGCTTAATTAGCCACACAAAGGGGCATCATTTGCGTAACATTTTCGGTTATCATATGAAAAGTTCCCAACGAAGTTACAATTGACTTATTAAGCATACATGAAACTCTAGACCTCTTCGATGACATATCTGAAATGATTATCACAGCCTACGTTAAATCTTTAAAAATATCTAAAACTAAAATATTTATTCGACTCGACTTCTTGTGAAGTACTGATTTACCTAGATTCCTAACATTGTCTAACGGTCACCCCGTTTTGTCCACGGTGGCCCGAAACGAGGCTGTCATGTATAAACATGATCGCAAATGTACGACCAATGTTGTATGCCTTTAAGATGATAAGACATGTTTATAAAGAATCTAAGTACGGGCGGAATAACAGGTTTATAGCGGATATAAAGTATATTCACATGCACACACTATCACGCCATTGAAATTGAAACAAAGTAATCGATACAGCAGCAAAGATTAGTCATTATATAGCTGTAAAGAAATATATACTTGATAAGTTAAATAGGAACAAATGAACATACAAATTCCCCTCTCTAATGCTAGGTTTACACTAAGTACTCGGCGGCCTTGGCAGCCCCGTTTTAGGCCAGCGTGGACAAAACGTGGTGAGCGCGAGACAACGTGAGACAACGCAGAAGGACGTGATAGACCAACGTGAGCGGCCGTGATTACCGTGAGTGCCGTGCCAGATTTTTAAAATGTCAAAAAATTTTCCACGGCAGTCATGGTACAGATGGTGAACGCCACAGGACGTAATTAAACGGGATTGACATAACAAAACGTAACAGCGCATATGAAGCCGTAACAGAACTTCAAGATGGTCCGTGGTGGAACGGGCAGCAAGCAAGTTCCCTGGAATATCATGGTGATTTCAAGTTTTGTGACGTTCTGTTGCGTTTTCTCCACGTTTTCTCAGGGTTGATGCAGATTGGCTGCACGTTTTGTGCCGTTTTATCCAGGTTTTTCACGGTTTTCACAGTTTTCACGGCAAGCCAAGGTGGATGATATCCTATTCGATGCGTTTTTTCAAGGCACATCACGGCTTGTAGCGGTTGAAAGCCAGACGTGATACGGCGTATTGCGTCCGATTACGGGATTACATTGCAAGCAATATAACATCATTGTTAACTACTCATATCCAACCGCAGAATCAAAATGGCCCCTACAAGCACGTGCACGCTAATTTGGTGCATTAATAGCAAGAATCAGCAAAATGAAGTTGTTTAGGTACAACACAAAATAATTTAAATAGAACCATATCTGAAAACATGTCAGGGGTTGTTTTTCTCAAACCCTCAAACAATGTTAGCTTAAGTCTAGGTCAGATTAAAGAATAGTAAATTGTTTCATATATCTCGATGTCTGGGGTAATTATTTCTATGATCTCATTTAAGAGGTCTTGAGAAGTATTTAGGCATTGGCAATTTTATTGGGGAGTTCTGGAATAGTAACTGTTGAGCAGTTGCATATCTGCTGCCTATTGTGTTACTTAAATGCTATACAATATATTAAATATATAATAATTATATATCTTTACCAAATACAGTTTAAATTTTCTTTTCATTTAACTCATTTTATAATAAAAACGTCTTTTAAATTAAATTTTCAACAATAAATATTGTTTCATTTGCTCTAAAAAGCACGGCATCAGACTTCCTTCCCTAGTAAGCCTTCGCGAACCGTGAAAAACGTATCGGAGCTTGATCAAAACGTGTAAAACGTAGCAGACCTCATCAGATCGTATCCGTGATAGACCGTTCAAAAGCCGTGTTGTACCTTTAACCTCCTGGAACTGCCCTTTCCCCTATATCCACGGTCCACCACGTAATCCGTAAAAGACCGTGGCCAAACTTCACAAGCCCTAGCTCAACTTGAATACAAAGACAAAAATAGCCAAAACTCCACGGGCAAACGAGGCTACTGTGGTCGCCGGGAACAAAGTGTAAACCTAGCATTACATAAAAATGAAACTTGGACTAATTACGTAAAACATACAATATGGACATCTTAACCACTCGTGTTGTTTTACATTCCGACGCAGACGAAATGTGCCTGAGTGGACGGCGTATGCTGTATACTAGTTTGGCGAAAGTTTTAGCAAACATGTACATTACCATTATGTTATTAATCATATTAAACAGAAAAAAAAACGACAAGGGAATACTGTATTGTATTAGTTTGCTTAAACATGAAGAAAGCATAAGTATTTTCCGTGATGAAAACATTTCAGCTGGTAAGCAGGAAAAGTCTATTTCTAAAGATTTCTAAACGAAATGAATGAATGAGAATATATTGTTAACCATGGGAAAGTTGTGAACGCGTTTATATGCTATGTTTCGATACATTTGAAATGTTTGATAGAATTGGTAATTTTGAATACCTTCTTTGGTGCATTTGATGTATTATGGAATACCTATTCATGGATATAGCAGATATCACATGGTAAGAAAATGAATCAATTACAGTATACATGTAAATATTAAAACATCAAATTAATAATCACATGCAGAAATATTATTTTCAAATACTTTTCAGGTAAAATGGCATCTGCTCTCTCCGTCTTCATCATTCATTGACGGCTGTTACGCTGTATTGCTATTATTATTTGAAACATGATATTTAAAATAAGAATATCGTTATTGATATTAGAATAAAGCATAAATATAAATATATTCTGCAATTTTTGACAGGAACTATTCTATAATGGCTCGGTCAGCGTTCATCATGATAATGATGATAGTGTTCTACACTGGAAAAACAGCCGGAAAATGTAGAAAATAATGTAGAAAATGTTAAAAAAAAAAAAAAAAAAAAAAAAAAAACATACGCCGACCAGGGTTTTTTCCTTGTGTCAATGGATGGGTTCAGGTATGACTACCCCGAGAAAGCAGCTACTCCAAACTTTGCCAGGATGGCTCGAAATGGCGTCAGAGCAAAATTTGAACAGTACTTTCGCTACCAAGTCCTTTCCAACTCACTACAGTATTATTACAGGTATGGTCCGTGCTTGTAGTTTAAAGAAGACAATTTATCTAGTTCACATATCTTTATATTGAATTCCTCAAAAAATAAATAATTGTTATCATTATATATGTAAACGCAGATATTAGATATCAAATGTATGATTTGACCGTTCTGCAACACTTCAGTGATAAATATATTATTTTACAGAAAGATAGGCGTCAGCTGCATAATATGTACGTTTCAATACGATTTGATATCTTATTTATCACAGGAATGTACTCTGAAAGCCATGGTATAGTGGGAAATAAAATGTATGATCCGGAAATTTGCGAGTACTTTACCACAATGACTAACGACTCAAAATGGTGGGATGCGGGAGAACCTCTATGGATAACAGCCCGAAAAAGTGGTCTTACTTCCGGTACTGTGTTCTGGTCCGGAAGTGAGGTTACAGTCCAGGAAATGCATCCTAATAAGTGGTGCAAATATGATAAATCTATGTCTTTTGAACAAAGAATAGATATTTCTTTAAATCTGCTAAAAAGAAAGAAATTTAATTTCGTGTCTACCTACTTCCACGAACCAGATCGGACAGGGCAATATCCGATAATTATCAATATTCAAAAAATAATTATCAAAAATATCAATAATTCTAAAGAAATTGAAAGCATTGTTGTGGAAATGGATAAATTTCTTGGAACGATCTTTGACAAAATGGCCGTAAATGGACTCCAAGATAAAGTAAATCTAATCCTTGTAAGTGACCATGGAATGACCGAAGTAGATTACAAAACGAGACTTGTTGATATATACAGCTTAGTTAATAAGTCATATATCCAATTGACAATCGAAATCGGTGCGTACATGCACGTGCTTCCAGCTGAGGGTCATGCTGACGTTGTGTTGAGGGCTATAAATAGCCATCCCAATTTAACGGCCTACAGAAAAGCAGATATACCAGACATATTCCACTATCAGAACAACAGGCGGATAATGCCGATCTTCGTATTGGCAGATGAGGGATGGACCATTACAAATGTAAGCATAATATTGACAATAAAATTTATGTCAAGACTTTTATTTTTACGAACGTTAATGTCAAACATATTTGTTTTTTGGTTCATTTTTGTTTAGGAATAAATGAAGAGTCAGAGTCAATAGGTTATTATGCTGTGTGGTTTCCATGGTGTACAAATGTTGACTTAGCGCAACATGTCTTGGATACAGTTCCAACTACAGCAAAACAGAGATGACCATTTGTCAAACAAAGCACCAAAGCAATCGGTACACTCTAGGCCAGTTTTACAATGTTAATTATTAATACCTTTGTGGGATTATGTATGCTAAGTATATGATAGCTAATACCAATAAGGCAGGACTGATATGTTTAGTTTCAGAAGATTTTTGTTTAAACTCCTTCAATAAGTTTTTGTTTTTACGCTGTTAAAGATTTATCGTACTCTTCCAAAGGATTAGTCGTCGCTTGGATAATGACACACTTCATACAAATATTGACGCTTTGTTCTTCGTGTTTGTATCAGGATACTGATGGAACTTCCGCACGGACCATGGGCCCTAACTTCCGGTCAAACTTCTCGGCTCCACCTATGAACGCAGTAGACATTTACCCTTTGGTCTGCGAATTACTCAGTATGACGCCTTCACCTAACAATAGTTCGTTGTCGAACGTTGCAGAGCTTCTGAAGCCGTACGACAAAGGTCACCTGATATGTGATGGCGCTGCTGCATGTACTTCCGGTCGATTGAGCATCCTGTCTGTCATCTTGTTAGTTGTTGTTTGGCTGATTAAATAGAACTAATTTAACAATATAAGTAAACAAACATGTCTGTCAATAAAATATCTATGTGTGTATGTAAGTCAACGCTCTTGGTAGCGCTTGGATGTATTAAATTTAAATGATAACAGTTTCTTCTTTCTGGATGTGTGAAAGTAGAAAAAAATGAATATACGTGTATCAAATTAAACTGATTACTGTTTCTTCTTTTTAAACGTGTAAAAAAAGAAAAGGAATTAACATATCAAAATAATATGATAATTATTTCTTCTTTTTGGTGATTAACAGTCTACTATAATTACATATTTAGGCCAAGAGGAATGAAAACTGACTGGGACAAAATAAAGGCACGATCATATTAACGAGGAGATAACAGAGGGTATATAGTAAAACCTGTGACCTTGTGACCCTCGTATCGCCATAGACAGGTTATATTGTATATGTCGATGTCTGATTTATTTGCAATCTTAAATGTTCTTACATGTAAGATAGTGACAATGGAAACCCTTGACATCGTATACGAATACTGATTCTTACGTCCTTACGTAATACTGCAAATGGATTTTTTCTCGATACAATCTTGACATCGATCGTAAAAACCTCCCGTCATAACTTTTGTAATTTCAATAATACCATTTCCATTGGGTAAAGCACTGCATGTGTAATGTCTATTTTTCTCGCTTTGAATTAAAACGAAAAAAACAACAACCAAAAATGCACATTTGAAATTATTTATTCTAGATCTTGGCATTACATGTTTAAATACATTGTATATAAAAGCAAGTATCACAAGTCGTCATATAGCATAGTATAGCAGACATTAAAGTAAATAATTGACGTCACAGGGGAAGTGGTTAGGGGAAGGCCTTGCACTTATAATATGTACTTTTGTATACTAATTACCATGTTCGTTATAATAATATAAAGCTCTTGATTATTCATATTGTAATAAAATATTACGATGAACATCTACAAGGTACATTTATGAAATAAAAGTAATTGAGCAACAAATAAACACATATTTTAATTTTATTGTATAGCAATCACTGCATGTTTTGATCCAAATATGATAAAATGATCTGAAATTAATTTTCTTACTTTAATTACAGAATTTCAGAAGAAGATTTTAATTCATTTCTCTTAGTTTTCATATTATTAACAGACCTCGTATCATAATATGCCTAGACTTTCATTTTATATCTTACGGATTAAATCATAAGTGTCATTTACTGTTTATTTCAGGATTTCGATACGAAAAGGAATGTTAAAATCAAATTTAAAGTTGTTTTAATTATCGCGTATAGATTATTTGTTTTTAACTGCTTTTACTCTTTGTGATATGAAATAACAAAAATAATGCGAAGACATACGCGAGGTCAAAATTCCAATAACCCTTTCTTAAAGGTGCTCCACCGCCGACAAAGCATAAATGATATTCATCACTTGAACAATAATTGGTGTTTAAACATGTATATATATGTCTAATTAACAGTAAAAAAATCATCTAAAATAATTTATTTTGCCTTTGGTGCATGCGCAATCAGTACTTCATTCCATAAAGGATATAGTGGCGCGGAATTTTTTCGGGATGCAATTAATTATGTTTTGTAATTTTAACTTGAAGTAAAATTAGAAGCTCAAACGTTTCAATGGTGGTAATGGTGTAAAGTAAGTTTTTTTTGTAACTGAAGAAAAATACTAAATCGCCTGCTCCTGTTTTTGATAGTGAAAAAATACCCTTTGTCAGCGGTGGAGCATCTTTAAGCATAATGTCTGTAGACCGACATTCAATTTATTACTGGAACTGTGTAGAGAAGTGTCTTCAATTTACCGATATATCCAATCCCCTCAATCACTTGCATTCTATTTTCATATCGCGACAATTTCATGCAAAAGGAAGCCGATACACTAGACATTCGGCACTCCCAATGATATAACATATACGTGTAACGGTAATAAACAGCACTTTTAAACTTTACTTGTCACATATCAGTAACAAATATAAGTCATATATTACTCTACTGCAGAAGGTATAATCTGCTTATATCAATGCATATGATACACATAGTTGTATAACGCTATGCATTTATCTGAAATTATCACAGTTAAAATATTGCAACATAGGCTTAGCTAGATAATTGTATAAGTCGTGAAATGATATTTCAATACAAAAATATATAAAGCCACTGGATATACACTACAAGTAACTTTAAGTTCTCATTGTGTCTAAAACATATTTAATCATAACAAGTAGTCTGTCTTTTACAAAACATGTTATAGTAAAGACACATATGGAATACTATAAGTGCAATCCCACAAACATAAAGTATCTGGCACGAACACCCCTAAAATAATATTACTGCTGGGATATGTACAGTAAACCTAACATTACAAGATAAATTATATGACTAGCTAGTATCACAGCTTTGTATTATATTGGCACACGCTACATTAATACCCTTTGTTGCCTGACATGTTGATTTTTACAGTAAAATAAAAAAAATGACAAAAAACATTTTATTATTGATAATATTTACACATTTTGTATGACAACCTTAATCAAAGTTATTTTCACAGTGACTGAATTCCGCGTTTCCTTAGCAACATACATAGCCATAATAAGTTTATTGTACATGTCATAAAGTATCCGCAGATACTAATATTCGTATCAAATCTAATCACACGCGAAAGAAAGTTTGTTTCACCATACAATAACCGTTTTTATGTTTATATACAAGTATTTGTTCAAATGCTAATATTAAATACTATTATCACAGAGGAACAGCTGTTGTTTGAGACTTCAATTACATTTTTTTCTATTACTATTATAAAGTTAATCTTGAATCACAGACGTTAATTCATGCTCAAAGTAAATTTTGTGAGAACACATTTGATCCCAAACACAAGTTTTCAATAAGTCTTTGTATTTGATATATATTCTAATTCATTACTATAAGCCAACCTTATTTCGCGGTAACTAAAATTTGCGATTTCCATTTCATAAAAGGTTCGCGAAGATTAACATTCGCAGATTTAACATTTTAAATGGTGTAGACATCGATTCGTGAAGATAAAATTTCGCGAATTTACCTTAATCGCGAAGTTTGCAAAAGTAAATCTAACTCCAAGGAAAGTTGGTTTACAGTAATCCGCGGGTTTTCTGAACACATTGTAGGACAGGATTCCGCTGTACCAAGTCAGAGTGAAATCTACATGATTGAACAGGATTTGGAGTTAGCGTTTAGGTACATGAAGGTGTCAGAATTGGGACGAACTTTGGGTACCGGCTTCACTCGTTTCAGCAGGATCTTGTCCTTGGGACTGGCGCCAATCATACCGGAGTTTGGACGGGACTGAGGAGAGTAGCCGCCGCTTTCAATCTTGTCCCATGATCTGGATAGTCTCCCATCAACGTCATCTGTTACGTCAATCTGTCGACTTCGCAGCGTTTGTATGACGTCACTGGCTACTTCATGGTCAGGGTCAATGAGTACATAGGACGCGATAGTTCCGTCGTTACATCCTACGATGATAGTACGGTCGTTTTTACATAGATGTAAATGACAGATTTTGGCATGAACGTTGCACGTTGCAATCTGTTTGCCGTCGGATATTCTGCATGCGTAAAGAACGCAGTCGTTGTAATATACGACGACGGAGTCGTTGAGTGCCGTCAGTGTCGGTCGTACGCCGGGGCTGGGCAACTGACCACGGTAACAACACTGGGTGATGTCAAAATAATTTGACTTCATATCTAAACAGAATTCAAAATCATTGGAATATACAAGTCCGTGGTCAATGGATGGCGAGTTCGTCATGAAGGGATCACACATCGCAATCATGGATCCACTACAGATGTCAAGGATGAGCAGTCCGTGGCCCGCCTTCGAGATTCCGTTTGTTGTTGCATTTTCATTGATATCAAATGACGCATTAGACTCGTATATGACTGCTATAGTGTATGGATTTTTCGGGCATGGCTTGACATCGACGATTTTCGACAAGTTTGCGGTCCCTTGGAAACTCTCGGGAGCAAAGTAAGAGACTCGCATGTCCTCTTCCATTGCAAAAGTACAGATGATAGGTGTATCGTAAGTGGCAGTGAGCTGTATATAATCCTGGGCAGTAAGCACAACCAAGTACTTGTCGTCACTGGTAAGGAACGGTGCACCAAGGATGTACTTCAGAGACAAAGGATGTGTGTACTCGTGAAACGTGTCCCCAATAAACCTGAAGAGTGTGATGTAAAAAGGTGCCTTGAAATTGTGCTGCTCTTGGGCCAGGAAAATCATATAAGCATCCGAGTGGGCGCTGATGCAGTGTCCGGAAGTGTTGCCGAACTCTTTGATAATTCTTCGCTCTGTCATGTCCCACAGCTTGGTCGCCATGTTTAACTTCTTGGAGAGAGTAGACACTAGGACGTAACTGCCAGTGGGTGTGATGGAAAAGTCATGCACGGGACTGTCGTGTGTTAGAAGATCTAGCATCGATCCGTTGCGCATGTCAATGACGCCGATTTCGTCACTATTTTTGCACATGACGTATGCGATAGAACTATCACCTGTTACACGAACGGCGGTGATGGCTCCCGTGAGACGATCAAGCATGTTAACTTGGTTGACAGCCTCGTCGATGTTCCACAGTTGGATGTTGCTGGCACCCTGAATATGAGTAACGATCTGGCTTCTTTTGGTTGAGACAAGCAGTTCCGTGATGATACCGACCGGGGCTTGGATACAGGTCACTTGATCACCAGTGGAAATCTGCCACAGATAGATGTTTCGGAAGATGGTTCCTATCACAAACTTCCCATCGCGCGTATAGTCGGCCGCAGTGAAGAAAAGATCGATGAAGTGGCTCTTTGGCAGTTTGAATTCCTTCGGAATGTCTTTTGGTCTTGGGAAACGTGCCATCACTTTCTCGTTAAATCTGCTGTAAACGAGAATAGTGTTCAGACCCCGAATAAGTACAGTATCGTCATTCGGAGAAATTTTGAGTTGCATAATCGTATCGTCGGGCATTTCCTCTTCCAGTAATGTTTTGTACGCCATTTCTACTGCTCCCCGATGCAAGTGCATAACTAATAACTTCGTCTCGGAAGCACTCGACAAATATCCGCGAAAGCCGTCTTTGCTGAATGTCATGGAGTTAGGTCGACTTCCCAAGGAAAAGGTACAAGTATGCTCTAGAGAATACAAGTCGTATCCAAGTAGAAACTCGTTTGAATTGCAGAAGACAAATTTTCCGTTTGGTGTTATTCTGCATAGATCAGATCTGCCGTCGAGACTAATGATTTGTAAGAAATGACATGACTCGATATCTGCGATACAGAGATAGCTAGTATCTGTAGTCACAACCAAGCAGATTCGGTCATTTGTGATGCTGATGTCGCCCATCTTGTACTTTTCCTTTGGTTTGAGAGTGATATGATTGAGAACTATTAGCTGTCCCACAAAGTCACCTGTTGTTGAATTGTGTATTTTTACAGCTTTTTCGGTGACGTGGTCAACTATAACAAAGTATTTCCCATCAGGAGTTGTGTGTAAAGCACCGTTAGATGTAAATATACTTTTCTTCTTCTCCCCTACGGCCATATCGTAAACATGTATATGGGAACTGTCTCTTTGTTTGATCAACAGGATTCGATCATCTTGGAAAAGTTGAAAGAATTCTCCCGTGATGCTTGTGTCGAGTGTGCAGATCAGGGAGCTTCCTGGAACTTGCAAGTACGGAAAATTCGGAATAAGTGCACAGTGCTTGAGTCCATCAGTATCACACTGTTGGAGAAGAGCGCGAATATTTGCCATTTTGCCATAATACGGCAGTAAATGACCTGATATTTCTGGTGATAGATTATTGATATCAAGTTCAATAACGGATTCAGCAACTCTAAGTGCCTCTTCCACGAGTGTCGCCTCAACACCAGGGTTTAAGGCAAAGTCGGCCATGATATGCTGCAGCGACAGAGCCTTAATTTTGTTATACATCCACTCGTAGTTGAACAACACCAGCTGATTGAGCTCCTTCAATCGATCTGCAAGATACAAATGTCTCGGTACTTGGTCATATTTTCTTCTATTGAATCTCACGGCTCCTTGTTCATAAAAGAAAGTAAGAGGTTGTGACGGAACATATCGGTCTGCTTCTTTTCCTGGGGTTACGTCTGCACTTTGTTCCTCCTTTGATGTTATAGATGTTACTGGCTTGGGTTTACCATGCCATGTACCGAGAAAGTAGTCAGCCATCATTGAGTGGACTTGCCTTGCTGTTTCCTTACTTGACAGATATTTCTCTTTGATGACCGTGTTAAATTCCTCTTGACGAAAGCAGCAGGCTGTCACTCCATCCACTTCACGAACAATCAAGAATCGCCGGATGTCATCTTTCAGGCGGAGCCATTTCAGCGCCGGTAGTCGTCGGATGGACGGATGATAATCGGTATATAACGAAGACATTACATCTTCATCCAAGGACAGGAGGTCTTCAATCTCACAATCACTCAATCCGGTTACAGATGCAACAATATATGCCATTGCTTTGGAGACAAACGTTGTACCGTGGGATATTTCCAGTCCGTCCAACAGTAATGTTATTGCTTCGTGTATATTTGTTGGAAGTGTCTTTAAACTAATTTCGTCACTCGAATGCAGCATTTTTGCATGCTCCGCGCACAGACTAACGTACATCGGTAGAGAGCAGTTTGTCATAGCTTCTTTGAACACTTGCATTTGCTCTGTACTAATTCGCCTGCCATACTGACCGAGGAAAAAGGACAACATCCGTTCGGCATCGTCTAACGACAGTGGCTTCATTTCAACTAATGCCTTATCGTTTCTGATGATATCCTGCTTCATTGCTGAGAGGATCTGGTTTTTCTCGGGATGAGTGGATATCACAATTTTGACATTACGGCTCAAAAGATTTGGCATCCAGGACATGAAGTGAGCACTGTAGTCGGGTAATATACAGTCGACGCTGTCCAGAAACAGCACCAATGTTACGTGAGACGGAATCGTCTTGATCACGTGAAGGAAGAACTTCTGCAGGTCCTTGAAGTCATGGGGAACTTCTGTTGTGTCACGCTTGAGAGAGGCGAGGATTTGTGTACATATTCCAGAAAGAACCTGTTTCAGATCGGCACTCCGTGGGGTGAATCCTATATACCTTATCACACTGATTACTTCCCCTGGTACAATCTCTTGGGTCTGAAATAAAAGCAATGAATGAAATAAATAACTGTACTTAGTAAAAGCGTTCTCAATTCATAACAGGTGGTAACAGCGCAGTTGACGGTACGCTTAGCTACTTGATTTGATGAGTGTAACACTGTCTAACGTTTCAAAACGCAATTGTTTCTAGTCGATAAATTTCACAAAGAGAATGTTTAAGTACTGTAAACGTACTTGGTTTAGCGGAGTCAAATTTTAGCGTAAATGCAAAAAACAATGTTAATTATGATTTATCAGCGTGGAGTTAAATTGGAGTCGCTCGGTGGTTAAATACCTGTAATACCCTTTTACAAAATTTAGCGATGTGCATGACTTAGCGATTCAAAGACAACGAGCAAAGCGCTAAAATAAAACAACCGCTGAAATAAGTATATTTACAGTATACATTTCCATCCAAATGTAACTCGAAATTACCAGTACTTAATTCATATTAATATCTTAAATCAACCTACCTCCATTGCAATCTTTGACAGCAAGGAAGTCTTGCTTGAACCTGGTGGGCCAAACACGACGACGGGCTGGTTGAATGTCCCTAGTAGATAGTCTGTAAGGAGTTTATATTCCTCCTCTCTACCACAGAAAGTCCTGGCAATATCTTGACATCGTAGCCAGTGGTACAACGCTTCCTCCACAATGTCAGACTGGAAGTCGTAAACAGTCGTGGGCACTAAGCGGTCAATCAGCTCTTTCGTAAGCAAAGTAAACTCAGAATACAGTTGGTCCAGATAGTCTTTGTGTAGCTCAGGGCTGATGACGTCATCATAACGCCATAATACATCATAGGATAACACATTCGGTGAAACCATCGAAACCGCATCTTCTTTCATTTTAGTGAGCATCTGTGTTGATTCCGTTTCTAGTTCAAAATGTTCATGTTTTTCATTGTAGACAACTTCAGAGAAGACTTTGGCTTTGGGGTCATCTAAATAGTTCTTGAGATCGACGATATTTCTGAGGATTATGGTACACTTATTGAGAGGGTTGTCAGACTCTTCAATACCTTGATGCAGGTAGCTATCCAACTCTATAAAATAGACGTTGAAATGTGTATATTGTATATATGCCTTTAAATTTAAACGTAATTCCATGTGCATTTAACTATAGCTCTAATTTGATAATTGAAGCGAATATTACTCAAAATGCAAAATTTTAATAATTATTTTTTTCTTTGATTTCCTTTTTTTCTTTTTGGCACATATCGTTTAAAACAAATCAAGATATATGTTTCCATTTCCATTTCCAAATCGCTAAACCTTTACACAATGTATTTACGTACAGGTAATACCTACATTTCACCAAGCATTACACAAATCATACTATCAAATATATTTTTGAAAATAATTTATTGGAACCACTGCATATTGAAAAGAAGAAAAGGCATGTTATTGATGAAAATATTGAGATATAAAAATGTGAAGTATACCTGACATAGAGTACTTGTTTTTCGTTTCCTTGGTAATTTGACCTTCTAGATAACAATAGTCGGCGGCTTTCCGGAAAAGGCGTCTCATTTCCGTTTTTACCTCGAACCATTTAGAAATACCCTCAATGCGCTGATCACCATCCTAAAAAAACATTTGGAAAACTTAATAAATTGTCAGATAAAAAAAATGAAAGTGTTTTGTGGTATTGTCGAATAACCGAAATTACAGAAATATTTACATACTGTAACTACATAACATTTTACATTGATGTATTGCAACAAGTATTTATCTAAATTTAGCTATGCTTCGAAGTGTCACAATACCGAATAGCCTTTAGAATCAACAGAAACCTTTACATGTTATGATGTTAACGAGAACGTCTTTCAAGCATCCCGTTTGAACGCTTAAATCTTCTCTTGTTTATAGATTAATTGTAAAATTTGCATAATTTACTTAATTAATCAAAGTAGGTTAGAGAGAACAAAACCACTACAATTTACATGTATGCCTATTTTTCTCTTTGATGTGTACGTTATTGCTAAAAAGAAAAAGGTGACAAATGACTTTGACTCGCGCTCTGCTCCGTTGCCAAACGTCTCAATAAATTAAATTCCGTGATGGAGTCATAATGTGACTAACCTGGTTGTACTCAGGAATTATATCCCCTATTTGTCTGAGCACGTAAACTGGTGCTACAGAGTTATCGTCCCTAGTATACCACTTGTCCAGTATGGGGGCGTTCCGAGTTTCTCTTCCTCTGTGATTATGAAGGGCCATTCGTAAAGTATCGAACTCGCTGGCAGGAATGGACGAGTGAAGTAATCGTTCTCCATACTTCTGTCCGACAAAGCCCTGGGTTAAGGAAATAAACAGTATAGCTATAGATGTTCCGCAAAATCAAAACATTAAAATTTTGGATATAAAGCGGTTTAACATTGGTGAAATATTTCTGTCTACCATGAGAAAAGACCCAACACGTTTTTAAACGATTTTGATATCAATTAACATTCTCTTTTGGCAATGTCGCTGTTTCAAAAACCTATTGCAATTAACAGTATCAATTACAATTGGTTTTACGAGGTAAAAAAACGTTCATTGAAATGGTACAAAGATTTCGACATACTAGAAATCGTGGCCCTGATGATTTTGTCTATCATTAGAGCATATTAAAACAAATGGTAAAAGTGACCCATTATAAGAAACAGATCATTCTTTTTAAATCTCAATAGATGCAATTTTGTTACACGTAAAGCTATCACACATCACTCATTTCCATGGCTACCTACCACAAAATTGGGTCCTGCGGAACTCCTCTGACATCGCTGTAACTCTCTAAGCTTAAAGTCGGGAAGTGTGTTGTCGATATTTAGATTTGAAGGCGGCGTCCCCCATTCAAGGTCAACCATCTATTATGTAAGGTCAATAAATTAAACACTTGACAACTCCAAAGGTGATATCGTGAGCCTTACAAATAAAACATTTTGTTGTGTTTCATGTCAGTTTTTAAAATTAGATTACGTAAATCAACAAAAGACGGAAATTGTGGAATATTTGGATGATGTCATTCTCACATTCTATTGTATTATATAATCAGGATTGTATACATAATGTATGATATAACATAATGTTTAAAACATTAACAAACAGGTGTACAAATATGCATGATATCAGTGGAAGCCGGCTTTTAATATATTTTATTGAAATTGATGATAGAAGTATAACTATATTTATAAGTTTACCTGGAATTCGACGCCATGTCTATTTCTACAGTACTCCCTAAGCTCCGGGTAGACACGCTGGGTGATCATGTCCCGTTCAGCTTTAGAATCTATAATAATAAGAGAAAAAAAATCAATCGTTATTTTGAGTTTATCGCACTTATAGTTTAATCAATCAAAAACATGAAGGTATAAAATATCGTGGACAATAAAACCATGCAGATAATATGCTAATAACGTGTCTGAAACTGTTTTCCTGGTGTTTGGTGCCGTTCGAGACAGTTGGCAATTAAATTGTTTGGACCCAATACTATCACCACCAAATGCATATATTTGCTTTTGTATAAACAGTTTGTTCTTTGAAGACGAGGAAAGTGAGAAATGTCTCGGCTCAAATTCTCATTAATGTCCAACAATCACCTACGACAAAATGTGGTCCAAAGACCATCAATGCAAACGAGGAACAGGGATCAAAGCAAGTATTACCTTTGAAATCAAACGCTCGGTAATCGTTTCTCCATTCCGCGCGTCATGAAGCAAATGATTTTAGAGTTATATAAATGAGATAGTCATTAGAAAATTGTTTGACTTTTGTGAAAAAGGTACATCGTTTTCGTTGTTCCCAAAACAAACAAGCATTCACTAAAGGTGTATCTGACTATCTATGCAAACAAAACAATATATTTATATTGGGTTAATTCTCTACACTATAGAAAAAAGCATTATTCCTGAGCTACCTATGGGCATAAGGAGTTTGTAAAAGATTCTAATAAAAAAACAAATAAAAAAGTGTATCTTGACTTAATTAGAGCAAGGATTACATCAACAAAGTAATGAAAATGTTTATTGATTTCAAGACATTTGATAGGATAGTAAATACTAACAATATAAGACAAAAGTACAATGAAAACTGAACCAGTGAAAGCTAAGTGTTCGTTGACTGTCAACTTCTTTAATGATTAATAATTCACCGTAAATAAGTGTTTATCTGTGTGTAGAATTTCCTTACAATAAACTGAAAACGCCAAGAAAAGTAGATAGAATTATGAAAATAGATGAGATAAACATTAAGAAAGTAAAATCACCAGTGCATACTTATTACGTTGAATGTATATAATATAACATACTTTATACAGCATATGGTGAACCCTAAATCGGATTTATGAGGAAATTATAGGCAAAGATGTGATTTTGCCTTTACTCTACACGGAGCTCATTTAAACACAGCACTGGATTAATAAGCGAACACATTCCAATGTGCTTATCGCTAGGATTTATATATCAGTGAAGGTATTTATTGCTAATACACAAAATCATCGACCTCAAACGACATTGATTTTGTAATAATCTTAATAATGCTTGAACGAATTCTTTTGATTGTAACAGTTAATGTCCAGTACTATAGAAATGATATCATCAATGTTTCGTTAGCACGGATTTAAAAGAGAACGCTGCTTAGTAGGATTAAAACAGCTTCGATAACTAAGGGTATAATTCCAGAACACGAAATGGTCATGAGTTGCGTTCCGTTCTCATCGGGTTTCATACCCCTCCTTCCAGCTTATAATCGAAAGTCAATATTGTAACTAGAATAACAGTGACTTTAATATCAACTAGGCCTCTGATTATATATGTCACGTGTCAGGCAGAGTTAGTTGTAATCCTCTCATCAGGATTATGTTATAACTGTTCCAGTTTTGCTATCTTCCTCTTTAGTGGTTGTATTTCGAAACTGTTGACCTTTGAAAGGACGACAAATGTCAAGTATATCCGAATTATATTAATGTTCCGTCTACCAATAAATCCATTGAACTACTATCAGTTGACGAAATGATGATGACAACCAAGCAAAGACTTTTTTTTATATTTGTGGGGATTTTTGATTTAGCTAAATTCACGGATTCAACCAAAATAAGCGAAAATTAATATCTCGCGAAATTTACCAAAATTATGATGGTTTTACATATCAGAGCATGTCGTGGTGAATGACGCGAAAAAAAATCTAAACGGTAGATCATCGCGAAATTTTGCGAATGTTAACTAATATACATTATAAAGTATATATTTATTTACTATATATATATATATATATTTATTTATGCTCTTCATGGCAAAAATTGTTGATAATGGGAGACTATAAAATCTAAACTCATAAAGTTTTCAAGTGAAATTCTTAAACTCCTTGATAGATAAAAAAATGAAACAAAACTATTCATGAAGAATTTTAACATAATTTCTTTCTAAGGAGTTTAAATAAATATAAATAATTCAAAAGTGCACTTCCAGTACTATAGAACTGATATCATCAATGTTTCGTTAGCACGGATTTAAAAGAGAATGCTGCTTAGTAGGATTAGAGCAACTTCAATAACTAAGGGTATAATTCATGAACACGAAATGGTCAGAAGTTAATTTTGAATATTTCTTGATACTAAATGAAGATCCTTTTAGATTCTGGATCGTGTCACATTTCTAATAAATAAAGGCATGACAGACATTTTTCGGTATACCTAGAGGGCTAAAACACCATCGTACAATAAACCTTGTAAAGGTTCAGTCACACACCATCGTACAGTAAAGGTAAAGTGTAGCCTGGTAAAGGTTCAGCCATACACCATCGTACATTAAAGGTAAAGTGTAGCCTGGTAAAGGTTCAGTAAAACACCATCGTACAGTGAAGGTAAAGTGTCGCCTGGTAAAGGTTCAGCCATACACCATCGTACAGTAAAGGTAAAGTGTAGCCTGGTAAAGGTTCAGTAAAACACCATCGTACAGTGAAGGTAAAGTGTAGCCTGGTAAAGGTTCAGTCACACACCATCGTACAGTAAAGGTAAAGTGTAGCCTGGTAAAGGTTCAGTCACACACCATCGTACAGTAAAGTTAAAGTGTCGCCTGGTAAAGGTTCAGCCATACACCATCGTACAGTAAAGTTAAAGTGTAGCCTGGTAAAGGTTCAGTCACACACCATCGTACAGTAAAGGTAAAGTGTAGCCTGGTAAAGGTTCAGCCATACACCATCGTACAGTAAAGGTAAAGTGTCGCCAGGTAAAGGTTCAGTCACACACCATCGTACAGTAAAGGTAAAGTGTCGCCTGGTAAAGGTTCAGTCAAACACCATCGTACAGTAATGTTAAAGTGTAGCCTGGTAAAGGTTCAGTCATACACCATCGTACAGTAAAGTTAAAGTGTCGCCTGGTAAAGGTTCAGTCATACACCATCGTACAACAAAGTTAAAGTGTCGCCTGGTAAAGGTTCAGTCATACACCATCGTACAGTAAAGTTAAAGTGTCGCCTGGTAAAGGTTCAGTCACACACCATCGTACAATAAAGTTAAAGTGTAGCCTGGTAAAGGTTCAGTCATACACCATCGTACCGTAAAGTTAAAGTGTCGCCTGGTAAAGGTTCAGTCATACACCATCGTACAATAAAGTTAAAGTGTCGCCTGGTAAAGGTTCAGTCATACACCATCGTACAACAAAGTTAAAGTGTCGCCAGGTAAAGGTTCAGTCATACACCATCGTACAGTAAAGTTAAAGTGTCGCCAGGTAAAGGTTCAGTCATACACCATCGTACAGTAAAGTTAAAGTGTGTCGCTGGTAAAGGTTCAGTCATATACCATCGTACAATAAAGTTAAAGTGTCGCCAGGTAAAGGTTCAGTCATACACCATCGTACAGTAAAGTTAAAGTGTCGCCTGGTAAAGGTTCAGTCATATACCATCGTACAATAAAGTTAAAGTGTCGCCAGGTAAAGGTTCAGTCATACACCATCGTACAGTAAAGTTAAAGTGTCGCCTGGTAAAGGTTCAGTCATACACCATCGTACAGTAAAGTTAAAGTGTCGCCTGGTAAAGGTTCAGTCATACACCATCGTACAGTAAAGTTAAAGTGTAGCCTGGTAAAGGTTCAACATACACCATCGTACAGTAAAGGTAAAGTGTAGCCTGGTAAAGGTTCAGTAAACACCATCGTACAGTAAAGGTAAAGTGTCGCCTGGTAAAGGTTCAGTCAACACCATCGTACCATCGTCATCGTACAGTAAAGTTAAAGTGTCGCCTGGTAAAGGTTCAGTCATACACCATCGTACAGTAAAGTTAAAGTGTCGCCTGGTAAAGGTTCAGTCACACACCATCGTACAGTAAAGTTAAAGTGTCGCCTGGTAAAGGTTCAGTCACACACCATCGTACAGTAAAGTTAAAGTGTCGCCTGGTAAAGGTTCAGTCATACACCATCGTACAGTAAAGTTAAAGTGTCGCCTGGTAAAGGTTCAGTCATACACCATCGTACAGTAAAGTTAAAGTGTCGCCTGGTAAAGGTTCAGTCATAACCATCGTACATAAAGTTAAAGTGTCGCCTGGTAAAGGTTCAGTCATACACCATCGTACAGTAAAGTTAAAGTGTCGCCTGGTAAAGGTTCAGTCATACACCATCGTACAGTAAAGTTAAAGTGTCGCCTGGTAAAGGTTCAGTCATACACCATCGTACAGTAAAGTTAAAGTGTCGCCTGGTAAAGGTTCAGTCATACACCATCGTACAGTAAAGTTAAAGTGTCGCCTGGTAAAGGTTCAGTCATACACCATCGTACAGTAAAGTTAAAGTGTCGCCTGGTAAAGGTTCAGTCATACACCATCGTACAATAAAGTTAAAGTGTCGCCTGGTAAAGGTTCAGTCATACACCATCGTACAATAAAGTTAAAGTGTCGCCTGGTAAAGGTTCAGTCATACACCATCGTACAGTAAAGTTAAAGTGTCGCCTGGTAAAGGTTCAGTCATACACCATCGTACAGTAAAGTAAAGTGTCGCCGGTAAAGGTTCAGTCACACACCATCGTACAGTAAAGTTAAAGTGTCGCCTGGTAAAGGTTCAGTCATACACACCTCGTACAGTAAAGTTAAAGTGTCGCCTGGTAAAGGTTCAGTCATACACCATCGTACAGTAAAGTTAAAGTGTCGCCTGGTAAAGGTTCAGTCATACACCATCGTACAGTAAAGTTAAAGTGTCGCCAGGTAAAGGTTCAGTCACACACCATCGTACAGTAAAGTTAAAGTGTCGCCTGGTAAAGGTTCAGTCACACACCATCGTACAGTAAAGTTAAAGTGTCGCCTGGTAAAGGTTCAGTCATACACCATCGTACAGTAAAGTTAAAGTGTCGCCTGGTAAAGGTTCAGTCATATACCATCGTACAATAAAGTTAAAGTTAAAGTGTCGCCTGGTAAAGGTTCAGTCATACACCATCGTACAGTAAAGTTAAAGTGTCGCCTGGTAAAGGTTCAGTAATACACCATCGTACAGTAAAGTTAAAGTGTCGCCTGGTAAAGGTTCAGTCACACACCATCGTACAATAAAGTTAAAGTGTCGCCTGGTAAAGGTTCAGCCATACACCATCGTACAGTAAAGTTAAAGTGTCGCCTGGTAAAGGTTCAGTCATACACCATCGTACAGTAAAGTTAAAGTGTCGCCTGGTAAAGGTTCAGTCATACACCATCGTACAGTAAAGTTAAAGTGTCGCCTGGTAAAGGTTCAGTCATACACCATCGTACAATAAAGTTAAAGTGTCGCCTGGTAAAGGTTCAGTCATACACCATCGTACAGTAAAGTTAAAGTGTCGCCTGGTAAAGGTTCAGTCATACACCATCGTACAGTAAAGTTAAAGTGTCGCCTGGTAAAGGTTCAGTCATACACCATCGTACAGTAAAGTTAAAGTGTCGCCTGGTAAAGGTTCAGCATACACCATCGTACAGTAAAGTTAAAGTGTCAGCCTGGTAAAGGTTCAGCCATACACCATCGTACAGTAAAGTTAAAGTGTCGCCAGGTAAAGGTTCAGTCACACACCATCGTACAGTAAAGTTAAAGTGTCGCCTGGTAAAGGTTCAGCCATACACCATCGTACAGTAAAGTTAAAGTGTCGCCTGGTAAAGGTTCAGCCATACACCATCGTACAGTAAAGTTAAAGTGTCGCCAGGTAAAGGTTCAGTCACACACCATCGTACAGTAAAGTTAAAGTGTCGCCTGGTAAAGGTTCAGTCATACACCATCGTACAGTAAAGTTAAAGTGTCGCCAGGTAAAGGTTCAGTCATACACCATCGTACAGTAAAGTTAAAGTGTCGCCTGGTAAAGGTTCAGTCATACACCATCGTACAGTAAAGTTAAAGTGTCGCCAGGTAAAGGTTCAGTCATACACCATCGTACAGTAAAGTTAAAGTGTCGCCAGGTAAAGGTTCAGTCATACACCATCGTACAGTAAAGTTAAAGTGTCGCCAGGTAAAGGTTCAGTCACACACCATCGTACAGTAAAGTTAAAGTGTCGCCTGGTAAAGGTTCAGTCATATACCATCGTACAACAAAGTTAAAGTGTCGCCTGGTAAAGGTTCAGTCATACACCATCGTTCAGTCATACACCATCGTTCTATAAAATTAAAGTGTCGCCAGGAACAGGTTCAGTCGCTAACCAGTGTTAACATAGCAATTCTTTAGAGATGTGTTTATAAAGCATATTTACATCCATTACTGTACAGTATTATTACATTGTACGACACATAGACATAGGGGTAGATTTTCTATTTACATACAGAATATTTACATTTCTGAAGCCGTTCATACGCTCACACATTTCTTCGACCATTATGTTGAATTTTCTTATAGCTACATGATATCTATTGAAAGAACCCAATTTAAAGTTTTAGATAATATCTTTGTGATGTCGTATTTATCCTGTCAGATATGTCCGATCTTATAAAGTATATTATATTTTAGATCGTAAGACATCTGTTCATGGTTTAATGTAGCTAAATCGTATTTCCCTTCTTACCATCAATCTCTATAAGATACGTCATCTGTCAGTCAGAAAGTGTCTTATTAATTAAATAGAGTGGAACCTGCCTTAACAGTCACCTCTGAATAATGACCACCTGTTTAATAAGATCGCTTTCTATGGGTCATGAATGTTCAATTTAAGACAATTTAACCTGTGTATAAAGTCCACATGATAGTAAACTAAGTAAAGGCCATTTTTGTCCATTTATCCTCTTTACAGATAGGTTTGACTGTATGATATGTGTCAAACCTCCTGTGCTTCGACTTCACTCTCTTTGGACACACTGGCGATGAGTCTAGGACTACCGATTACGCAACATTCGGTGGAAAAGTGATCAATGAACAATGAAATACGTTCGTTAATAGCTAAATTTCGTTATTAGCAATTTCATATCATGAAAATTTTTATTCTGAAAAAAAAGATAATGAACAGTGTTAAAAGTTTTTTTTTGTTTTTTTTTGTATCAAATGGGTTCATAATAGACAAGTTTTACTGTATTGGTGCATGATTTGTATGTATGTTGTAAAATATGATGGATGGTAAGGCCTAAAGAATGAATTGAATTGATTTGAATAGCTAGTTATGTCTCGCCTCTAGACACTATCTTGCCAGTTGCCTAAGCAAACATATTTGCCTTACACGTCAACACAAGAGCTGTTTGTAAATGAGTGTGTCAAATAAATCTTCTCTGATTTCTATTACAAGCCATAAAAGTTTAATATGTGCCAGGACCGCTATCATTGTATCACATGGTACGTTAGACCTTGGGCCGACTTGCGTCACAGATTGAAGGGCTGGTGTCCTGATCAGTATAATTGAAGAAGATTTCTCCGTCGTATTGATCTTAGATGCCTTACTGCACCAATGCATACAATAAATTACGTAATATTAGACCATTTATTGATTTGTGCCATCTTAACCTTGACTTTTCAAAATTAATGTTTCTTCGGCTCAATATTACATGAGTGTATGGCACATTTAAAGGCTGTTAATTCTCAGGCGCCATGAGAAGTTGCATTCATAATTCTCCTGTTATATCAGAAGCAAATTACAGTAACAAACGTAGCATTGAAAATTATTCGCTATGAGAAGTATTTTATGAAACGTTGCATTCATAATTCTTTTGCATTATATAAAGTTAACATCATGTTTTGTATATCGCAAGGGAAAGTTAATTATCTTGCGAGACCATCATAATTATAGACAATGGCGCAGAAGATGGTTGAATATTATCCGTTAAAACCATAACATAAAACCATATAAAGACAAAATTACATTAGTTTGTAACTGGATGTTTATTTCTGTTTCGCTTTTCGCTAGTACCTAACTGTGGTATTTTGTATTCATGTTGAATGTGTTAATTTGTAATCCATTCTGTAAGTAGACCTTCTGGTCTGTTGAATTGGAAATAAATAAATAACATAAATATGTAATATAGTGCGGTTACTTTACTTTGAGAATTTTAAGTACTTTCACATTTCAAAGACTCCAACTAGCGCTGGATTCACCTGGTACTTCACGGTATATAGTGGTATGTGTGTGGTGTTATAAGTGGTATTATCGTGTTAACACTTCAGATCAACAACCAACATTACCACATAACACTTCAAACCAAAAAGTGTAATTCGCGACCTCGATAACCTTTATATATAGTTTTATGTTATTGTAAATACATATAAACTATAAACAAAAGCAATAACACGAGGAATGAGTTGGTATCGGCTATAAACGAGACCCCTATTTTGTTTGTGTTTTATTATCAAACACAACTACAGTGACTTCGTAAGGAGATTTTAAATGAAATAAAACATATTGAGCGCGAAATATTTTACAATTGCATGCGAACGCAATACATTACTCTACATAGGTAGCCATTTAATACTGTTTGTGTGCGAAGGCAATACTATTGCCGTGCGATTTATTGCGTATGCATGCAGAAGTATTCAGTTTGCACGGAATGGGATTGTGTTCCAACACAAAATCTCTTTATAAAAGAGCATTAAAAGAATATTTCGTGTTTTGGTTGAGGAGGAAAATCTGAGGGGAAAACTAGAACAAACAAGTAAGTGTGAAAAATGGATGCAAGTCTAAGTACCAGCAGAAAAGACAATCCACGATTATTACCTGGGACCTTAAGTAGGCTTAAACTCTGCGACTCAGAGGTAGGAGGCCAGGGGTATTATATGTCATAATATCTACTCCACTAGTCTCCCGAAAGCGATCAAGAATTGCTACAATCGTACCACGAAGTTGTTTACCGCGCGAAGTTTACAGTCATCGACATAATTTATTTATGGGGTATTTTGTTCGTTTTTTACACGGGTGAATTCGTACTAACAATAAACAGACAAAGTGTCAGCCCTGTCGTTAACCAGGTGAGTATCGAACACGTTTATAGACTGTTTTTGTCCTGGCGGATCAAATCAATGGCTCTACACACGAAGTATTGACACAGATCTACGGTTCGATAAAGGAAGAAAATAACTCAATGCAACCCAGTTCAACTCACGAGCAAGTTACAGCATCTACGGGTAATGTTAACATGGTGTATAATGTCAGGTGCTTTGTGAGAAATACTACCGTTTTAAGTTAGTGAAAAAGGAACTCATCATATCTGTTATCAATATGATATCTTTCTTCTTTTATTTATTTTTCATATGACGAACTTGGATATCTCGACTCCGTTATGTTTTATAAGCTTCGCTAATAAATATCCGAGGACATCGTGACATGTTTAACTGGTGGGTATGTTCTAATTAACAAAACAATGGCGGATTATGATATCCGAACATAAGAGCCGATCCCAACAATAACAGTTAATTGACCATGAAAGAATATGTTTGGAACTTTATCAAAAGTACATATCTGGAATGTAGGGGGATTGTTAATTGTTTATGTATAGTAATAAATAATCCTGTCAAATAACAGTAAACAGTTAATTGCATTGAAATTAAGTGTTCAGGTAACAGAGCCAGTGTCGGATAGACGGCTATATAGGCTATTAAAAAAGGTGTAGTTTATAAAGATATTATGAATGATATCAATTAGGGTCGTAATGCAAGAAATATACATATTAAATTACATATATTGTATAGGATGTAATTGTATAAATGGAAGGAGTAAAACGTCAATTTCAAATGTCACAATCGACACCAAGACATACAAGTAAAGGTATTGGGAAAAAATATTATGGGCCATCGTGGAATTCTGTGCATTTATAAATAATTTAAAAGACATGATATTTAAATGTTGTTTTATGGAAACTTGTTTGTGTGGTCGTGCTCAATATGTTAATCATTATAGAGAAACATTAATTATACATTCAGTGAAGTCTCCGTCACTAATTAGTTTGTACGACAAGTCGCACAGATGGTACAAAATATTTCAACATACCCAGGCAGCACAGGAATGAACACAGGATGTTTTGTGCCACTTTGTTTTTAATACAATTCCTTTGCACAGGTTGATCCCAGAAACGTATTTTAAACACTAGTTCTATTCTTGTTATTTTCATGACCACGCATTTATTTCATATACTGTAAATGTGATTTATGACAATTTAATCAACGATATTGTTGTTGTTTTTGCTGTGTCTTTTGACTTATATACATACAGAAAAACCCACACGTTTGTCAAATAGATAAAGAAAGTCTCGCCGTGGTATTTCTCACGTATTAAACTGATCGTTTCAAACCAAGGTCGTTCGGTCCTTCCCATCTCTAATACAAGTTCTCACTACCTCCCCAACCGTTCCCAACCCCTCTCTATTTCTACCCTCTGAGCGTATTATATATCATCAGTAATATTACCTGGTCCTGAAGCCCCTAGAAACACTCGCACTACTCTGGCGGGTATATTGGGCACCCTTCCCTGTGGAAACATCCCGGAGAGGATCTCCAGGGCGTTCGGATCCGCTAAAGACGACATCTTTGCTGTCTAAGTTCCAATCCGACTCCCGTGGGGGTTTATGTGCCACTACACGCGTGCAACATGTGTGTTAGAACTCCATAACACTGAATCCCACTGAAAACTATATTAAAACACGTCCAATTGGTCCATTCCTATATCTGATTGTCTCGAAGAAGCTGGTATCGACCTGCCGCTTCGTAAGACCACAGTGTCCGTGTCCATAAACAAACAACACCTGACAGTTACTCCGGACTGGAGACGACACGCGATCACCTGTCCGACAGCCCCATAACAGCGCTAGTGGTTACCAGGGACGCTACGGCTTACACAGCGCGAGCTATAAATAGCTACGGGCCCGTATACACCTTTGCGTTTGCCGGTGTGTAGTGATTCAAGTATGCTATTAAACTTCAACTTATTGATATCATTCCTACACAATGCAATACACATGTGGGTCTTTACAAAAACCAGAGTAAGGCTTTTACCGAGGTTAAACTTTTCCACCTGTTTTGTGACTTTGCCAATATTTTCTTTAAGCCGTTATAACGCAAATATAGGAAATTATGACAAATGTATTGTGAATGGGAGGTGTACCTGCCAATAATATAATGCGATTGTCTCTGTGTTTATTCTATCATGGTTATTGGTCCAGTTCCACTTAACGTTCTCACGGGTGGGTAGTTCCCTATACACGGACCACCAACGCTAGCTGATAGTTTAGAGGCCAGGTCACCGGGGTAAGGACATATGATCAACATTGCTATCAAACATTACCGATTGTTTTTGTTTACCTCACACCATCCGTATAGCATGAAGATTATTAATGTTTTATTAGTACGTCGACGGTATGCACATATATCAAGTGTCTAGTTAGACATAACCAGGAACTTCTCACATGTGACTGCATGTTGAGTTGGCATGCATTTATGCTGCAAAACAACTTATTATAGCGGCGACATATAGTTGCGCTTTTGTCATTAACGACTTTCTCACGGCAATATATTTTCGCGATGTAGAGTGTTTTAAGGTTTTTTTTTTAACTTTTGCATCTATGTATATTTTTGATCGAGTTCTGATCAGCTACAAAACACACGACATTAACTTGCACGCGAAATATTATATAACTAAAATTTACATATTCAGTTATAATGTCATGACTAGTAAGTCAAATGGTTACATATGTAGTCACCTTGACACATTCCACAGGCTGTGAATTGGAAACCTTTCGCCGGGTTCCAAATATAATCGCGAGGTTCATCTATAGTGTTCTGGGCCCAGTTGTTCAAAAGATGATTAGCTTGAGCATGTTTAATGAAATGTTCGTTTATCATTTGTTGCAAAACCTGTCATTATATCTTCTACAAAATGGGCAAGTAGGTAAAGAATGGAATACAATGTACTTTGAAATTCTCTAAAATTTTGTTCAGTTAGTTTTGCAAGAAATTTTATTTTTCATGTTATTATCACATTGCACGGAACATCGCCAAAGGCCATTCCGTATATAATATTTCATTGCTGTATCATACACAGTCTAAAATGAACCATTTTTTTTTGAGTTATCGCGTTTATTTGACCTTTAATATTGAGTCCAATATCACAGTTATCATACAACAGTTCATTGTTTCGACTTTATTGATGCAAGTCTAATGAAATTTCGACAGAATTTTTCCATGGTTTGTTAGTTTTATGGTTACAGAGAGAAGATGTATTTGGAGATTGTCTGACTCGGCGATTTTTCCATACCTCTATGAAAGAATTTCGAAAATGGTACGGAAAACTGATGTCATCGAGGGCTCACAAAAAAGACATTGATGTTTCGGATTGATTTGGAAAACTAATCCCTTGATAAATCAACTAAATTGTACATTAAAACCTCTAGGATTTTTTTTGTGATCTTGTCTAAAAATTGATTATAAACATTGATGTCACTATCTCTTTTTAAATTCGTCGCGTGATGAAAAAAAAATATTTGCAAACTTTTGTGAGAACCTGCTATGACAATGGTAATGATATGTAAACATATAGTCGGAAGTGGCTGTTAAAGTTCTGTTCAACTAAAAGTAATATAATGGTGTTTTCCAATAAACGCACACATAACAATGTATCTGATATTTTACTTTTTAGCTCGCCTATTCGAAGAATAGGGGAAGCTAATGTTGTCACCCCGGCGTCGGCGTCGGCGTCGGCATCGGCGTTGGCGTCCCATTTCACGTTAAAGTTTTTGAGCAAGTTTCTGTTTCGTCAATTGTTTGAGCTTAAGTCATCATAAATGTTTATGATTTAATTTTCCTAATGAGTATAGATGATGAACGTGATAATACAACCAATTTGGGGCCCTTTAGGGGTCTTTTGAGTCTGTTAATTTGTCATATTTCCATGTTAAAGTTTTTGAGCAAGTTTCTATTTTGTCAATTGTTTAAGCATAAGTCATCATAAATGTTTATGATTTTATTATCCTAATGTGTATGGATGCTGAACGTGATAATACAACCAATTCGGGGCCCTTTAGGGGGTTTTTGAGTCTGTTAATTTGTCATATTTCCATGTTTAAATAGTAAATACTTGAACATCAACTTCTTCTCAATAGGCGAGCTTTGCTGTTCTCCAACAGCTCTTGTTTACAATTGCGTTCTACCAGTAGTTACTGAAATAAAACACGTTTGTATTATATCAAATCACATTAGAAATAGTGTCGATATAAGTAAAAGGGCATGTTTTAAGTTAAAAACTGGTATAACATGTATGTCACTTCTAAAGTCAGGTGCTCGTCCTAATGCTCTAAACCCTGCAACAATTGCCAGATTAGCCAAAATTAATATTATAAGACTCTTTCATAAGTGAATATGAAGGATAGGGATATTCTACCCGAGGGTCACAAAATGTAGTAAAACCCAAGGCTTGCCGAGGGTTTTGCAACATTTTGTGATCCCGAGACCAGACCAGCCAGTATTACACGTGTAGGTATGAAAGAAATATCCATCTTATCTCTTCGGATACGAGTTGTGGCTTCTTAATAATTTAGAGATAAATATGTTAGAACGAGCACAGAATTTTATTGTCAAATCTGTTCAAGGCTTTAATATGAGGACCAGGACTGACATGTGTGTATCATTGCTCGGTCGGGTTACCATCGATTCATATATTGACATCGGAAAATTATTGTTTGTGAAACGAATTATTGTCACGGATAATAGTTTTTTGATACTCAAAATTTTTGTCATAAGTGTTTTTTCCGGATTTTTTAATGCAGAAAAACAACAAGGTTTTATACCAGATATTACACCAATATTACGAAAATACTCATTGTGCGATACATTACTGATTGGATTAAATCTAAATTGGCGAAAACTTGTTTTTAAAAATATATACTTTAATGAAAAATCACGGCTAGAACGAATATCAAATGATATAGATTTTACCAGATTCAATTGTATTCACCCTGAAAGTAGTTTGCACTTTCCATGGAAACTCGCTGTAAGGTTCCCACAAAATGATAGCCATGTGTAAACTCAACTTACAAATATCAAATTGTACAGAATTATGTCATAACTGTGAAATGCTTTTTAATGATCAAGTCACCGATATTATTTTGCATTGTGATACATATAGTGAAATTCGTGCCGGTGTTATTTGGTGAACCATTTTAGATTAAAATTCATGATCTCGCTTCATATTTTATCAGATTTTGATTTATGTAACACCTTGTTGGGTAAAGAATTAGTCTTTGATTTTTTAAATAGTGATTTAGAGGAGTTTAGATTAGGAAATGTATTTTTGTATAGACATCTGAAAGCAGTTGATCTTTATTGTTACGGTTAAATCTAAACTAATTACTAATTATAAGACTTGAACTTGCACATGTATTGTAAATATCAATTTGCTGTTTTGTTTATTGTTTTCATTTTTTAATGTTATTCTTTAAATAATTTTCGATTTTGGAGGAAATAAAAATAAAAATGATAATGATAATCCCATTAACAGCCAGTGTCATTTAAAGACGGCAAATCTGTGTATGTAGTGTGTTGTGTGTGTGAAGTTTGTGCGTGTTTTGGGAGATTGCAGTATGTTCGTGTTGCGTGTGTGAAGTGCGTGCGTGTTTTGGGAGACTGTAGTATACTCGTGTTGTGTGAGTGAAGTGCGATGGTGTTTTGGGAGATTGCAGTATGTTCGTGTTTGCGTGTGTGAAGTGTGTGCGTGTTTTGGGAGACTGTAGTATGCTCGTGTTGTGTGTGTGGAGTGTGTGCGTGTTTTGGGAGACTGTAGTATGCTCGTGTTGTGTGTGTGAAGTGTGTGCGTGTTTTGGGAGATTGCAGTACGTTCGTGTTGCGTGTGTGAAGTGCGATGGTGTTTTGGGAGACTGTAGTATGCTCGTGTTGCGTGTGTGAAGTGCGTGGGTGTTTTGGGAGACTGTAGTATGCTCGTGTTGCGTGTGTGAAGTGCGATGGTGTTTTGGGAGACTGTAGTATGCTCGTGTTACGTGTGTGAAGTGCGTGGGTGTTTTGGGAGACTGTAGTATGCTCGTGTTGCGTGTGTGAAGTGCGTGCGTGTTTTGGGAGACTGTAGTATACTCGTGTTGTGTGAGTGAAGTGCGATGGTGTTTTGGGAGATTGCAGTATGTTCGTGTTGCGTGTGTGAAGTGTGTGCGTGTTTTGGGAGACTGTAGTATGCTCGTGTTGTGTGTGTGTGGAGTGTGTGCGTGTTTTGGGAGACTGTAGTATGCTCGTTGTGTGTGTGTGAAGTGTGTGCGTGTTTTGGGAGATTGCAGTACGTTCGTGTTGCGTGTGTGAAGTGCGATGGTGTTTTGGGAGACTGTAGTATGCTCGTGTTGCGTGTGTGAAGTGCGTGGGTGTTTTGGGAGACTGTAGTATGCTCGTGTTGCGTGTGTGAAGTGCGATGGTGTTTTGGGAGACTGTAGTATGCTCGTGTTACGTGTGTGAAGTGCGTGGGTGTTTTGGGAGACTGTAGTATGCTCGTGTTGCGTGTGTGAAGTGCGTGCGTGTTTTGGGAGACTGTAGTATGCTCGTGTTGTGTGAGTGAAGTGCGAAGGTGTTTTGGGATGATTGCAGTATGTTCGTGTTGCGTGTGTGAAGTGCGTGCGTGTTTTGGGAGACTGTAGTATGCTCGTGTTGTGCGAGTGAAGTGCGATGGTGTTTTGGGAGATTGCAGTATGTTTCGTGTTGCGTGTGTGAAGTGCGATGGTGTTTTGGGAGACTGTAGTATGCTCGTGTTACGTGTGCGAAGTGCGTGGGTGTTTTTGGGAGACTGTAGTATGCTCGTGTTGCGTGTGTGAAGTGCGTGCGTGTTTTGGGAGACTGTAGTATGCTCGTGTTGTGTGAGTGAAGTGCGAAGGTGTTTTGGGAGATTGCAGTATGTTCGTGTTGCGTATGTGAAGTGCGTGCGTGTTTTGGAGACTGTAGTATGCTCGTGTTGTGTGAGTGAAGTGCGATGGTGTTTTGGGAGATTGCAGTATGTTCGTGTATGCGTGTGTGAACTGCGTGCTTGTTTTGGGAGACTGTAGTATGCTCGTGTTGTGTGAGTAAAGTTTGTGCGTGTTTTGGGAGACTGTAGTATGCTCGTGTTGTGTGAGTAAAGTTTGTGCGTATTTTGGGAGACTTTAGTATGCTCGTGTTGTGTGAGTAAAGTTTGTGCGTGTTTGGGAGACTTTAGTATGCTCGTGTTGTGTGTGTGTGTGAAGTGTGTGTTTGTTTTGGGAGACTGTAGTAGTATGCTCGTGTTGTGTGTGTGAAGTGTGTGCTTGTTTTTGGAGACTTTAGTATGCTCGTGTTGTGTGAGTAAAGTTTGTGCGTATTTTGGGAGACTTTAGTATGCTCGTGTTGTGTGAGTAAAGTTTGTGCGTGTTTGGGAGACTTTAGTATGCTCGTGTTGTGTGAGTAAAGCTTGTGCGTGTTTTGAGAGACTTTAGTATGCTCGTGTTGTGTGTGTGTGTGAAGTGTGTGTTTGTTTTGGGAGACTGTAGTATGCTCGTGTTGTGTGTGTGAAGTGTGTGCTTGTTTTTTGGAGACTTTAGTATGCTCGTGTTGTGTGAGTAAAGTTTGTGCGTGTTTTGGGAGACTTTAGTATGCTCGTGTTGTGTGAGTAAAGTTTGTGCGTGTTTTGGGAGACTTTAGTATGCTCGTGTTGTGTGTGTGTGTGAAGTGTGTGTTTGTTTTGGGAGACTGTAGTATGCTCGTGTTGTGTGTGTGAAGTGTGTGCTTGTTTTGGGAGACTAAGTATGTTCGTGTTGTGTGTGTGTGTGTGTGTGTGTGTGTGTGTGTGTGTGTGTGTGTGTGTGTGTGTTGTGTGTGTGTGTGTGTGTGTGTGTGTGTGTGTGTGTGTGTGTGTGTGTGTGTGTTGTGTGTGTGTGTGTGTGTGTGTGTGTGTGTGTGTGTGTGTGTGTGTGTGTGTGTGTGTGTGTGTGTGTAGTAGTAGTAGTAGTAGTAGTGTGTTGTTGTTGTGTGTGTGAAGTGCGTGCATGTTTTGAGAGACTGTAGTATGTTTTTGATGTGTGTGTGAAGTGCGTGTTTTTAGAGACTGCACTATGTTCGAGTTGTATGTGTGAAGTGCGTGGCGTGTTTTGAGAGACTGTAATATGTTCGTGTTGTATGTGTGAAATGCTTGCGTGTTTTGGGAGACTGTAATTTGTTCGCATTGTGACTCTTTGTAATAGTTGAAAGTCTAGACACAGAACATGCGCTCCACATTATACTGACAACGGACAAACCAGTCGTCCGACTCCCTTAATACGGAGTGCTAAGCAGGAGTAGAAACTACAACTTTTATAGTTGTGTCTTGGCTTTGGGACAGGACCCAGAGCCTTCCTCACATGGGCAAGTGCTCGAAGAATGATGAATGTCATAAGCACAAACCGGTGATACGTGTTCTAATATTTTAAGATTGGGATAATTCCTTATGTTGATACTTATGAAAAGTACAACAACAAAAAATGATGTGATTTCACCCACTCAAAAAAACAAAATGTTCTTAACGATGGATATTAATTTATTTATCATGAGATAACAACATTAATAACAAATCAGTTTTAAAGTTTTTAACAAATATTATATCTTTTCGGTATTTCTACACTATTTTTTCATAACATGTATATGGTAGGACTTTGAATGCGGGCCATTTCATGTCCTGGCATTCTGTATGTGGACGTCGTAGGTGAGAAGTGAACTATAATGTTGATCAGTTGATATGATAACCGAGTAATCGTTACTATTACTACATCTTGGATCAAGCGGTGAACATAAAAAATAAATACAGATGCACAAAGATTATGTTTGAAACACAACTCACAATATTAGTACGTGTACAATGTACATACTTTTCTTCACTAATCACTTAATGTCGGGTATTTCTGTCACTTCGTTACCAATCCAATCACTTAATGTCGGGTATTTCTGTCACTTCGTTACCAATCCAATCACTTAATGTCGGGTATTTCTGTCACTTCGTTACCAATCCAATCACTTAATGTCGGGTATTTCTGTCACTTCGTTACCAATCCAATCACTTAATGTCGGGTATTTTTGTCACTTCGTTACCAATCCAATCACTTAATGTCGGGTATTTCTGTTCATTTTGTTACCAATAAGACACTATATATTTACAGTTGTCATTCATTTTTTATCGAAATTATGAAGCAATACCTCTCAAACCCACAATTCAATCATCTGAACTATCACATGCTAAGTTCGTCACCAGCACCTAACAATGGCGACTTCTCATCATTCAAAACCCTCAAAAACAAAATCGTTAAATCAATATATATACCTTAGTGTAACTTGTATATTCTGATCCCATTCTTACAAACATTCCTTCATTCTGGAAATTTCTGAACTTTTTCCTTTAGGAAAGCTTTACAAGAGTAAGATAAGAATCTGTCGTTAAATATGAGAAATCTAGACTAGACAATTAACCTGCGATCGCTAAAGGTGTTACCCACGGTTAAAACACGAATAATCCTAGTGTTCGAGTAGAATTTGATCGATTTATATATGGCCTTCGAGTTAAACGAAGTGGAGTTAACGAGGCTAAATGTACACACAAAGTTATGTTGTTGACTATAACAAAATAACCTGAATTCGTTTTGGTCTGTTCAGACGGTTCTCGGTATCTGTATTCAAGGGTTACCTACTCCCAGCGTTTTATCATTTGATGTGTGTGAAGTTTCCACAATCGAACGCACATTCTTCTTAATACGTAGCTTATGTGGCACTTTTTGTACTTTTTCTCTAAACTGCAGTATACAGTCCCGCTCCATGCCTCCTACAGGTGTTAAATCGTCCCGGTCAGACCTCCATATGTTGCTGTCAGAAGAGCCGTTGCCGTTCATGAACTGGGACGAAGAATACATCAACTTGAACGCCTCGGGCTCTGATAGACTGCTCGGAGAACAAGACGAACTTGAATATTCATCTGAATTTAAACATATTACAAAATATGAAATGTTGGTTAATGAAAGGTCAAGACATTACTTTTTCTTTAAGTATAGCTTACATTTGTTTCATATTCCATGATGTAAGGCTAATAAAACGGAAATAAACATAAGACCAAATGGAAAATTAAATGCTCGTAAAATTCAAAAGACCAATTATTCAACAATTTCTATAATATTGAAATTATTGAATATTGAAATAGGCAGGGTTTTCAGCGAAATGTGACATTTTGAATATCTACAGAAGAGAAATTTTTCGGAAATCCATTAAGAATTAAACAATGCCATTTTAGTATACATATGCCATGGACTTTTTGAACTCAGAAATAGATCAAATTTACTTACCAGATTCCTGAGTAAATGAGGATTGCAATGTGTCGTTTTCGTCCCCACTGGAATGTAAAGATTTCGATGGTTCTATGATCTCTGTATGTAATTGGTTTGGAAATGCATTTACGTTTTGGAAATGTGAGAACATTCCATATATACTATTGAGACTTGAGGACTCAATTGTAGTTTCCGAAAATGCATTTGCCGAACTGACCCTTGAATGTTGTTTATGTAACATTCGAAGCTCATATTTAAGCTGACAGTTCTCATTTTGTAAAACAGCTATTTTCTTTTCGAGGATTTTGTCCAAGCACTTCCTTTTGAACCTTGACCTCCGAGCAGAGTCATTATTCTTACAGCGTTTCAACCAATAGGAGCCGTCCTTTTTGTTGTTGGGTACAAATTGACGTTTTGCGCGCGATGGTATATCCACGCCTTCCGTGGATTCTAGAAGCTGAGTCTGGAGGGGTAGACAGGTCTGATGTAAGAGGAGAGATTCACTCTCCATGTTCCCATGGCATCTTGTTCTATCAAGCATGACCTGTGGTAAGACATTCGATTGTACTATATCTTGATTAGGAAACATCATTTTGTGGTTTGGCCGGTAAGATACGCGAGGAACAGAGATGTTGTCGTAAAATGTGCTTGCTGTTCTTCTGGCCGAATCTGTAAATGATAGCATATCTCACACCTTTCCCTAGAGAGAAATTGAAAATATCATCAGAAATTAAATCAACGTATTACATTAAGGATTTATTCCTCTGGGAAGTCAGCATTTTCTTGTATTAAACTTTATATCTCATATAGTTTTTTGGAAATAGGAGTTCATACTACAAAAGAAAATGGAAGGAAAAAACATATGTCTGTGTGCTCGTTTTTTGAGCTATTGTCACTCAAAGATACCAAGTTGTCAAAATATTGGTTTTTATGAGAATTTAGCCATTTTGACCATATACACGAGATAATAAAGACATAATTTCATAATGAGGTGTTTGATATGTATGGATGTTTGCAGAATTTGTTTTCTAGCGGTCATCTTTGAAAATATAACAGTTATGATTAATAAGGCACTTAATTTTTTGCAGAGTAGCAACATATGCCACACTTACCCCTTGATTTTGAGCTACAGAATGCACCATTTGCATCCATTTTGCGCTTTACAGAAAAAGTTCTGGTATTAAACTATTTTGCATATCAATTGGGAGGGGGGGGGGTCGATGTGCTTACTTTTTCCCCATAGTTAAATATTTGTTATTTTTGAATATTATTGAATAATAGTAAAAGTGCTCAAATTAACATTAAGTGTAAAAATAAAGTGACAAAAGTGTATAATTTCACACATTAATGCCCAATACATATTTAATTACCACGAATCAAGTAAATAATTACAGCAAAAATTAGCTACCCAGTGATGTTTTAAGTAAAAACAATTTATGTAAAAAGCGGTAAAACGTTGGCTCTACTCAAAGCGAAAAAGACACATTTTCAAAATGGCCACCAAACGAGCCATATCTAAAATCAACGTATAAAAAATCTACTAAGAACAGAAATGTATTCTCTTAGTGGCAATAAATCTAATAATCGACAGTATTTAGTGTTATGACTCTCTCCTAGATAAACTTAGATAGATAAGCGTAATCACACATCAGTGTATTATAGGGTATAAGGTATCATATCATGCCGAATGAGCTCTTTCGAATGACGTTCTTATTTTTATAATCGATCGATTATTTATTTTATTACAAAATGGCTGCCTCACCTTTCCTGCATGTAATTCGACAAGCAATGTGAGAAAATAACTCTTTCATATGTAAATTATGTAGGATAAAACTATTCCACCCTCGGGTACAGAATTTTGGGTCAGAAACCTCGGCAAGCCTCTATCCTACATATGTACATATGAAAGAGTCATATAATCTTTAAACACTTGTAGGGCGTTCGAATTATACAGACTGATCCATTGCATTAACGTAAAAAGGTGATTATAATTGGGAACTCATCTTTTTTTTATTCTTCCCAAAAGACTTTCAACCTCTAAATATCTTAATTAGCTATTCTTTATTTTATAATTGGGTAAAGGGTAGAAGGTAATGGGGTTTCACTCCGGATCGAGACACGTCATAATCTATTAAATATTATGTTACTGCTGAATGTGAGGTAATCGCTGTGAGTGGTACCACATATCTACTCCTTGTCAGTATAATGTGACTGGATCGGGGGTTGATTTAGATGTACCAGTTTGTCTCCATAATTGGGGATGGTCGTTCTTAAATGTCATTATATGTTAATATGACTTTAAGCATACTCAGCCAAGCAACCAACCTAGTAATATTATAAAAACATCACACATACAAATACATTACCAAGCAACCAACATGGTGATATTCTAGAAACATCACACATACAAATACATAACCAAGCAACCAACATGGTGATATTCTAGAAACATCACACATACAAATACATAACCAAGCAACCAACATGGTGATATTCTAAAAAAATCACACATACAAATACATAACCAAGCAACCAACATGGTAATATTCTAAAAACATCACACATACAAATACATAACCAAGCAACCAACATGGTGATATTCTAAAAAAATCACACATACAAATACATAACCAAGCAACCAACATGGTGATATTCTAAAAACATCACACATACAAATACATAACCAAGCAACCAACATGGTAATATTCTAAAAACATGACACATACAAATACATAACCAAGCAACCAACATGGTGATATTCTAAAAAAATCACACATACAAATACGTAACCAAGCAACCAACATGGTAATATTCTAAAAACATGACACATACAAATACATAACCAAGCAACCAACATGGTAATATTCTAAAAACATGACACATACAAATACATAACCAAGCAACCAACATGGTAATATTCTAAAAACATGACACATACAAATACACAACCAAGCAACCAACATGGTAATATTCTAAAAACATGACACATACAAATACATAACCAAGCAAACAACATGGTGATATTATAAAACATCACACATACAAATACATAACCAAGCAACCAACATGGTGATATTATAAAAACATCACACATACAAATACATAACCAAGCAACCAACATGGTGATATTTCTAAAAAAATCCACACACACATACAAATACATAACCAAGCAACCAACATGGTGATATTATAAAACATCACACATACAAATACATAACCAAGCAACCAACATGGTAATATTCTAAAAACATGACACATACAAATACATAACCAAGCAACCAACATGGTAATATTCTAAAAACATCACACATACAAATACATAACCAAGCAACCAACATGGTAATATTCTAAAAAACATCACATATACAAATACATAACCAACAACCAACATGGTAATATTCTAAAAACATGACACATACAAATACACAACCAAGCAACCAACATGGTAATATTCTAAAAACATGACACATACAAATACATAACCAAGCAAACAACATGGTGATATTATAAAACATTACACATACAAATACATAACCAAGCAACCAACATGGTAATAATCTAAAAACATCACACATACAAATACATAACCAAGCAAGCAACATGGTGGTATTCTAAAACAATCACACATACAAATACATAACCAAGCAACCAACATGGTGATATTCTAAAAACATCACACATACAAATACATAACCAAGCAACCAACATAATGATATTATAAAACATCACACATACAAATACATAACCAAGCAACCAACATGGTGATATTCTAAAACATCACACATACAAATACATAACCAAGCAACCAACATGGTAATAATCTAAAAACATCACACATACAAATACATAACCAAGCAACCAACATGGTAATAATCTAAAAACATCACACATACAAATACATAACCAAGCAACCAATGTGGTAACAATCTAAAAGCTTCACGCATACAAATACATACAATTATCTTACTTCACATAGATCAATTTAACACGACAACAGTAATTTATTAAGGTATTTGATCATATACAAGCACATATCTTAAAACAATTTGATTCAAAGTAAATTCTGTTATCCATGCACGGCAGATAATGTTTTTTAAACACTACAAATTTCGTTTCTTTTCAAATTTTCGGCTTCTTGTATTCCAAGAGAAATTTTGCCCACTGATGTTTAAAGTGAATAGTCGGGCAAAGAAAACCAGTCTAAATGCGTTCATTAGCCTTCCAAAAGTTCTCACATATTAATACGACTGTCAAGTTCTGCTTAGTTTCCCAGTTCTGACCATTGAAGTAAAGAAAAGTTGAAAGCATTGAAAGCGAGGCTGTGTGGAAATGTAACCACGGACATAGTGTGCCGGGAGGACGTTTTAGAATTCCCATACTTTAAATTAATTTCTTCGTACGCAGACAGATTTTGACGAGAGATTTTTATTTTTCCATTTCATAAGAAATTATACTGGATACATTCACACCATTTTTACCGACTTTAGCCATCCTTGCACGACTGTTCACTTTAAAGTTTGTGTTTTTTAATCTACATTAGTTAATTTTTTACCTTTGTATGACGTTATTTTTCATTATTCTGTTTTCGAAAAATGCTGTTAACAAGTTCCTAAATTATTTGATACAAACTGTGTATTTATGTAATTTGTAAATAAGATCAAAACGGGGAATTCTTTCCGAGTTGACACCCATATACACTCACGATATATTGAAATTATTGCATTGCAATAACGTCAAGACAACATCGCACACAAAAATATGTTTGTTTATTTTGACTACAGAAATGAATTTAGAAACCGCTTAAAGATACAAAATATCGACCTGTTACTTCATGCACACGTATGAATGTAGATATATACTTAGACTTACCTGATCAAAGTCGACTGTGACGTGTTCTCTATTCAATGTAAGTGTTGTAGTTAGCTCTAGCAGAAGTGAAATGGCGAGTCTTCCCCTGGTACCAGAAACCTACACGAAATTTTCGTCATGTGCAGTTCTCTCACGTGTTCACGTGTGCGATTACGGTAACAGATTAGGATTATAACCGATACAATGTGAACAACATAATACCGGTGACGTAAAGCCAGGAATTACGCATTAACATACTATTCATGATACTAATCATGTATCAAATTTAATTCAGAAATGTGACTATATTGCTACGTCAAAGAGCTGAATGGTAAATGGGGTCTATCTTAAGTGATGGATGTAAGATTCTTCCCCGCACTAAACGAATAATCTCATGATCGGTGCCGAATATTTTCTGAAATATGATCAACTGATCTTGACTGATCTCGATTTCTTCTCCGAGAGAAGAATAATGGCCACGTGACTAGCGGCGAACGTTTCTTCGACGAAAAAGAATCATTTTAAAATAAAAAAAGGAGAAAGTTTCTCATTATTTAGAAAACTGGCATATTATGTGTCCAATAAGAAACGTATGTTATATTACTTCTGTCGTTGTTTGATTTGGACAAAGGAAAATCATATTGGTTCCGATAAGCAAAAGCAAATTTTCGGGCATGACCATCGACGAATGTTTCCATAAACAACACAAACCATAATGCTGCTATGTAGGAACGATTATTATATATTATTATTATATACAAAACTGAAAGAAAACCCCAACGGTACATTGAATGATCTTAAAACTATTCGTCATAAATCTGCTATATAAAAATCGAAATAAAAATTGTATACCTTATAAATATTTTGAAAGCACTGCTTTGGGAATGCCCGAAGTTTGTAATCTAATACCTTTGCGATAATCCTGACACTTTACTATTGCTGGATAATTGTATATATAATGCATGAATCACGGATTTTGTCATATAGTACACCACATTATACCATTTCGTCTGTCACCGTTCATGTGTTTCTGTATTACTTAAAACGTGATGAATCTACACGTGCCGTTTTTGTGAAGGTCCACTAAGTAAGCTGAGTATATCAGCTCAGTTCTCCAAAACACAGACCACCATCTCATTGGTAGAAACGTGTAATACACTTCGATTCAACTGGACCCACCATCTCATTGGTAGAAACGTGTAATACACTTTACTTCCAAGGGATCCAACATCTCATTGGTAGAAACGTGTAATACACTTTACTTCCAAGGGATCCAACATCTCATTAGTAGAAACGTGTAATACACTTTACTTCCAAGGGATCCAACATCTCATTAGTAGAAACGTGTAATACATTTTACTTCCAAGGGATCCAACATCTTATTAGTAGAAACGTGTAATACATTTTACTTCCAAGGAATCCAACATCTCATTAGTAGAAACGTGTAATACATTTTACTTCCAAGGGATCCAACATCTCATTAGTAGAAACGTGTAATACATTTTACTTCCAAGGGATCCAACATCTCATTAGTAGAAACGTGTAATACATTTTACTTCCAAGGGATCCAACATCTCATTAGTAGAAACGTGTAATACATTTTACTTCCAAGGGATCCAACATCTCATTAGTAGAAACGTGTAATACATTTTACTTCCAAGGGATCCAACATCTCATTAGTAGAAACGTGTAATACATTTTACTTCCAAGGGATCCAACATCTCATTAGTAGAAACGTGTAATACATTTTACTTCCAAGGGATCCAACATCTCATTAGTAGAAACGTGTAATACATTTTACTTCCAAGGGATCCAACATCTCATTAGTAGAAACGTGTAATACATTTTACTTCCAAGGGATCCAACATCTCATTAGTAGAAACGTGTAATACATTTTACTTCCAAGGGATCCAACATCTCATTAGTAGAAACGTGTAATACACTTTACTTCCAAGGATCCAACATCTCATTAGTAGAAACGTGTAATACACTTTACTTCCAAGGGATCCAACATCTCATTAGTAGAAACGTTAATACACTTTACTTCCAAGGGATCCAACATCTCATTAGTAGAAACGTGTAATACATTTTACTTCCAAGGGATCCAACATCTCATTAGTAGAAACGTGTAATACATTTTACTTCCAAGGGATCCAACATCTCATTAGTAGAAACGTATAATACACTTTACTTCCAAGGGATCCAACATCTCATTAGTAGAAACGTGTAATACATTTTACTTCCAAGGGATCCAACATCTCATTAGTAGAAACGTGTAATACACTTTACTTCCAAGGGATCCAACATCTCATTAGTAGAAACGTGTAATACACTTTACTTCCAAGGGATCCAACATCTCATTGGTAGAAAGGTGTAATACACTTTACTTCCAAGGGATCCAACATCTCATTAGTAGAAACGTGTAATACACTTTACTTCCAAGGGATCCAACATCTCATTAGTAGAAACGTGTAATACACTTTACTTCCAAGGGATCCAACATCTCATTGGTAGAAACGTGTAATACACTTTACTTCCAAGGGATCCAACATCTCATTGGTAGAAACGTGTAATACATTTTACTTCCAAGGGATCCAACATCTCATTAGTAGAAACGTGTAATACACTTTACTTCCAAGGGATCCAAACATCTCATTAGTAGAAACGTGTAATACACTTTTACTTCCAAGGGATCCAACATCTCATTAGTAGAAACGTGTAATACATTTTACTTCCAAGGGATCCAACATCTCATTAGTAGAAACGTGTAATACATTTTACTTCCAAGGGATCCAACATCTCATTAGTAGAAACGTGTAATACACTTTACTTCCAAGGGATCCAACATCTCATTAGTAGAAACGTGTAATACACTTTACTTCCAAGGGATCCAACATCTCATTAGTAGAAACGTGTAATACACTTTACTTCCAAGGGATCCAACATCTCATTAGTAGAAACGTGTAATACATTTTACTTCCAAGGGATCCAACATCTCATTAGTAGAAACGTGTAATACACTTTACTTCCAAGGGATCCAACATCTCATTAGTAGAAACGTGTAATACACTTTACTTCCAAGGGATCCAACATCTCATTAGTAGAAACGTGTAATACACTTTACTTCCAAGGGATCCAACATCTCATTAGTAGAAACGTGTAATACATTTTACTTCCAAGGGATCCAACATCTCATTGGTAGAAACGTGTAATACACTTTACTTCCAAGGGATCCAACATCTCATTAGTAGAAACGTGTAATACACTTTACTTCCAAGGGATCCAACATCTCATTAGTAGAAACGTGTAATACACTTTACTTCCAAGGGATCCAACATCTCATTAGTAGAAACGTGTAATACACTTTACTTCCAAGGGATCCAACATCTCATTAGTAGAAACGTGTAATACACTTTACTTCTAAGGGATCCAACATCTCATTGGTAGAAACGTGTAATACACTTTACTTCCAAGGGATCCAACATCTCATTAGTAGAAACGTGTAATACATTTTACTTCCAAGGGATTCCAACATCTCATTAGTAGAAACGTGTAATACACTTTACTTCCAAGGGATCCAACATCTCATTAGTAGAAACGTGTAAATACACTTTACTTCCAAGGGATCCAACATCTCATTAGTAGAAACGTGTAATACACTTTACTTCCAAGGGATCCAACATCTCATTAGTAGAAACGTGTAATACACTTTACTTCCAAGGGATCCAACATCTCATTAGTAGAAACGTGTAATACACTTTACTTCCAAGGGATCCAACATCTCATTAGTAGAAACGTGTAATACACTTTACTTCCAAGGGATCCAACATCTCATTAGTAGAAACGTGTAATACATTACTTACTTCCAAGGGATCCAACATCTCATTGTAGAAACGTGTAATACACTTTACTTCCAAGGGATCCAACATCTCATTAGTAGAAACGTGTAATACACTTTACTTCCAAGGGATCCAACATCTCATTAGTAGAAACGTGTAATACACTTTACTTCTAAGGGATCCAACATCTCATTTGTAGAAACGTGTAATACACTTTACTTCCAAGGGATCCAACATCTCATTAGTAGAAACGTGTAATACACTTTACTTCCAAGGGATCCAACATCTCATTAGTAGAAACGTGTAATACACTTTACTTCCAAGGGATCCAACATCTCATTAGTATAAAACGTGTAATACATTTTACTTCCAAGGGATCCAACATCTCATTAGTAGAAACGTGTAATACACTTTACTTCCAAGGGATCCAACATCTCATTAGTAGAAACGTGTAATACATTTTACTTCCAAGGGATCCAACATCTCATCAGTAGAAACGTGTAATACATTTTACTTCCAAGGGATCCAACATCTCATTAGTAGAAACGTGTAATACACTTTACTTCCAAGGGATCCAACATCTCATTAGTAGAAACGTGTAATACATTTTACTTCCAAGGGATCCAACATCTCATTAGTAGAAACGTGTAATACACTTTACTTCCAAGGGATCCAACATCTCATTAGTAGAAACGTATAATACATTTTACTTCCAAGGGATCCAACATCTCATTAGTAGAAACGTGTAATACACTTTACTTCCAAGGGATCCAACATCTCATTAGTAGAAACGTGTAATACACTTTACTTCCAAGGGATCCAACATCTCATTAGTAGAAACGTGTAATACACTTTACTTCCAAGGGATCCAACATCTCATTAGTAGAAACGTGTAATACATTTTACTTCCAAGGGATCCAACATCTCATTAGTAGAAACGTGTAATACACTTTACTTCCAAGGGATCCACCATCTCATTAGTAGAAACGTGTAATACACTTTACTTCCAAGGGATCCAACATATTAGTAGAAACGTGTAATACACTTTACTTCCAAGGGATCCAACATCTTATTAGTAGAAACGTGTAATACACTTTACTTCCAAGGGATCCCATCTCATTAGTAGAAACGTATAATACATTTACTTCCAAGGGATCCAACATCTCATTAGTAGAAACGTGTAATACATTTTACTTCCAAGGGATCCAACATCTCATTAGTAGAAACGTGTAATACACTTTACTTCCAAGGGATCCAACATCTCATTAGTAGAAACGTGTAATACATTTTACTTCCAAGGGATCCAACATCTCATTAGTAGAAACGTGTAATACACTTTACTTCCAAGGGATCCAACATCTCATTGGTAGAAACGTATAATACACTTTACTTCCAAGGGATCCAACATCTTATTAGTAGAAACGTGTAATACACTTTACTTCCAAGGGATCCAACATCTCATTAGTAGAAACGTGTAATACACTTTACTTCCAAGGGATCCAACATCTCATTAGTAGAAACGTAAAATTTGTATTAGTAGAAACGTTAATACTTTACTTCCAAGGGATCCAACATCTCATTAGTAGAAACGTGTAATACACTTTACTTCCAAGGGATCCAACATCTCATTAGTAGAAACGTGTAATACACTTTACTTCCAAGGGATCCAACATCTCATTAGTAGAAACGTGTAATACATTTTACTTCCAAGGGATCCAACATCTCATTCATTAGTAGAAACGTGTAATACACTTTACTTCCAAGGGATCCAACATCTCATTAGTAGAAACGTATAATACATTTTACTTCCAAGGGATCCAACATCTCATTAGTAGAAACGTGTAATACACTTTACTTCCAAGGGATCCAACATCTCATTAGTAGAAACGTATAATACATTTTACTTCCAAGGGATCCAACATCTCATTAGTAGAAACGTGTAATACACTTTACTTCCAAGGGATCCAACATCTCATTAGTAGAAACGTGTAATACATTTTACTTCCAAGGGATCCAACATCTCATTAGTAGAAACGTGTAATACACTTTACTTCCAAGGGATCCAACATCTCATTAGTAGAAACGTGTAATACACTTTACTTCCAAGGGATCCAACATCTCATTAGTAGAAACGTGTAATACATTTTACTTCCAAGGGATCCAACATCTCATTAGTAGAAACGTGTAATACACTTTACTTCCAAGGGATCCAACATCTCATTAGTAGAAACGTGTAATACATTTTACTTCCAAGGGATCCAACATCTCATTAGTAGAAACGTGTAATACACTTTACTTCCAAGGGATCCAACATCTCATTAGTAGAAACGTGTAATACACTTTACTTCCAAGGGATCCAACATCTCATTATAGTAGAAACGTGTAATACACTTTACTTCCAAGGGATCCAACATCTCATTAGTAGAAACGTGTAATACATTTTACTTCCAAGGGATCCAACATCTCATTAGTAGAAACGTGTAATACATTTTACTTCCAAGGGATCCAACATCTCATTAGTAGAAACGTGTAATACACTTTACTTCCAAGGGATCCAACATCTCATTAGTAGAAACGTGTAATACACTTTACTTCCAAGGGATCCAACATCTCATTAGTAGAAACGTGTAATACATTTTACTTCCAAGGGATCCAACATCTCATTAGTAGAAACGTGTAATACATTTTACTTCCAAGGGATCCAACATCTCATTAGTAGAAACGTGTAATACATTTTACTTCCAAGGGATCCAACATCTCATTAGTAGAAACGTGTAATACACTTTACTTCCAAGGGATCCAACATCTCATTGGTAGAAACGTATAATACATTTTACTTCCAAGGAATCCAACATCTCATCAGTAGAAACGTGTAATACATTTTACTTCCAAGGGATCCAACATCTCATTAGTAGAAACGTGTAATACACTTTACCTCAAAGGGACCCAACATCTCATTCAGTAGAAACGTGTAATACACTTTACTTCCAAGGGATCCAACATCTCATTAGTAGAAACGTGTAATACACTTTACTTCCAAGGGATCCAACATCTCATTAGTAGAAACGTGTAATACATTTTACTTCCAAGGGATCCAACATCTCATTAGTAGAAACGTGTAATACATTTTACTTCCAAGGGATCCAACATCTCATTAGTAGAAACGTGTAATACACTTTACTTCCAAGGGATCCAACATCTCATTAGTAGAAACGTGTAATACACTTTACTTCCAAGGGATCCAACATCTCATTAGTAGAAACGTGTAATACATTTTACTTCCAAGGGATCCAACATCTCATTAGTAGAAACGTGTAATACATTTTACTTCCAAGGGATCCAACATCTCATTAGTAGAAACGTGTAATACACTTTACTTCCAAGGGATCCAACATCTCATTAGTAGAAACGTGTAATACACTTTACTTCCAAGGGATCCAACATCTCATTAGTAGAAACGTGTAATACATTTTACTTCCAAGGGATCCAACATCTCATTAGTAGAAACGTGTAATACATTTTACCTAAAAGGGACTCAACACTTCACTTGTAGAAACAGATAATAATTTCATTATTCTTTTAAAGATTTGATCAAAGTTAAGGAGCAACCTATTTTTTACTAATGCTCTGTCCTCATTAGTAGGAAGGTTCTGAATTTATACCACAATTGGTTTTGTGTAACGTTAGCCCTACTATGTTACCTTGCAAATATTTGTTGGCATTAATCAGTGTATATTTACATTCTCATTGCAGTCTCACTATGTAGCCTTACCAAGTGCAGTTGGCATTCGTCAAACTATGAAGTACCTCCCGCTTATTATGACGTCATTATCATTGTGACGTCACAATTGTCGTGCCAGCGATCACGGAAGATGGCGGTTCAAATGGCTGTTCCATCTTTGACGATAATGAATTATTTATTCATTATAGACGCAACATCTCTTGGGATTTCATCATAAAACTGTTATCAAATGTAATTATAAGCATTGAACATCTTTCAGTTAGCATTTTTGAATTGAATGCGAACTGGACAGCGGTAGATTCAACGTGAAGCAAGACGTTAAATGAACTGTCATGCGCTTATTATGACGTTATTGTCATTGTGACGTCATAATGTCGTGCGAGGGTCACGGAAGATGGTTGTTTAAATGGTTGCTCCGTCTACGACGATAATGAGTTCTTTATCAATTATAGATGCAAAATTTCTTGAGATTTATTAAATTTGCCGCTGTCCAGTTCGCATTCATACTCCCATCTAAATGCAACAGCCGTGGTCATTTAATAAGGGCGGCCTTCCATGTGTAAAAGGTGTTGCGGTGAGTGAATGTCTAAGTTTTAGGAGGTTTCGTGTTATTTCTTCATTTAACAGAATGAAGAAAATTTTTATCTAATATATATATTATTACTATTATTACATTTTGATTTCCATCAATAGAATGCCACCATAGTAACACTAGTTACTTTAAATCAGTGATGTATATGAGATATCTCACTTATACATCCTTGCTTTTAGTCTGTCAATTAATCTGATGGGGAGTATAGATACTCATGATACAAGTAAAGATACTCATGATACAAGTAAAGAGCATTAGAGACGAAACACGTGTAACATTAACTAGATTGTGCTACAGACAACTTTAGGGGATCTCAAAAAGAGCCTTCCTCACAGGGGCGAACACTCAACTGCAGATCAAAAGTGGTGTGGTATCAAGTGAGACGTAAGGAAGAAGAAAGTCAATTGCCTTTTATGATAATCGACTTATTAAATATTCTGTGCAATGTACTAAATTTATCGGTTTAGTACACAGGGACCTGGCACGAAAATTTTTAACCAATAGTATACATATAGTATATTATAGTATCAAGGGTATGAACTCGGCGGTCGAGAAAAACGGACCTATTTTTTTAAAACCGTGATTATTTTAATAAATGGGTTCTATACAACATTGACGGATATCTTACCTTAAAGAGAAATAATTTATCTTTCCATTGAGTGCTTGATGAACAAAATTGGCCAAGTATTGACGAAGTTATGGATTGATGAATCGGGAAATTTACGAAAAATATGCTAGGTAGACACACAGGGACCTGGCACGAAAATTTTTTTAACCAATAGTATACATATAGTATATTATAGTATATATGTATACTATTGGTTAAAAAATTTCGTGCCAGGTCCCTGTGGTTTAGTACACAGAGGTTAAACACAAACATAGATGATGAGTTGTTTACCATCAGATACCCGATATCTCATACATAACACCTACTCACCTAGTACAATGAACTCTAAATCTACTATTCCCGTGTTAGCATAGCAAGTGCAATATTAATAGATGTATTGTCAACGGTGGTACTAATCGTTGTAGATGTGATAGCAGATTGATAGGCTTTTAAACACAACAAAAACCGACAATTAAACATTAAACCCCAAACCAATTCATCCTGACAAATCATGGCCGACGATTTCAGGCAGAACAAAGCGATGCTATAATATAAAGATCATCTGTATTTGAGAGTGTATTCGCGGTTTATTTAGAGTACACTCAGATTTTTGTGTTTTATATCCATAACATAAAAAATCTATTAAAGTTAATCATTAAACAATGATAATCCACAAATCATTCAGTTATTCATAATCTATAACAATGGGATGTTGATATACAGCTGTTATTGGTAAGTTATTCATAATTCATAATAATGGCATGTTTTTTTATGAAATCCAACAGAAACAAACTGATTTATAATGGTACATCAGACCAACTCAATAACGGACAATTATCAAATGCAAGGGAAGACGTAAAGAAAATGCGGAAATTAATAAAAGTAAATATGGCCAGTCAAATACCACCAACATCCAATATCAATTGGAGGGAGGGGTTGGTGTTGTGAGCTAGCAAAACGTAACTGGTGTGTGATTATCAAATATCAGCATAGAGAGGCTTAACCGGAGGGCAATGGTGATATGATACGGAGGAAAAATTGAAGTAAATTGAAGGGAATATAAATCTACCTCTTTCGCAAATGGTAGAGGATTTCAAGGTAGCAAAGTTCGCCTAGACATGACATTGCGGGACTCCTTAGATGCAAAAGTCAGTGGTAAAAGTGTCCAGATAAGGACAGGAAGAAAGTGGTCAGCATCGACATCTGTAGACTAGGCTGAAAGTATGTTGGAGCTACGGAATGTGGTAGGAAACACATGCAACGGAATACATGGAATAGGGTTGTAGCACTTTCAACAGTGGTAGAATGAATCAACGCCAGAGAGATGAAGGATGATGATTCAGAGCCAGGTCAGGAGGATAGCAGAAGACAAGAGGAAGACAAATGTTGTTGAGCTGGGAAAGCAAGGGGCGTGGATGAAGTAGGAATTGCCAAGCAAGAAACTGTCTTGGTCAGAAGTTTGGAGGAAGGACCAATACAGGATAGCATTCCAGTTAAGAGAGGTATGCGACACACTACCGTCCCTATCAAATCTTCACCAGTGGAGACTTACTGATGACCCATAATGTCAGCTCTGTGGCAGCCAGGGATCAATGGCCACATCTTGTCAGGGTGTCGGACATCGTTGACAAAGGGGCGTTACAGATGGCGTCACGATAAGGTCCTACGCGAACTAGCAATCATTGTAGATGAAGAAAGGAGAAGGAAGCGCCCAAAGTCAACATTAGGAAGTATGAAGATGTTTGTGAAGGAAGACGAGGCAGTGGAGATAAAGAAGTCAGCTACAACATCATTGCTGGATAAAGCAAAGGACAGGGAACACAAAGTGGACTTAGATGGAAGGCTTGTTTTCCCAATAGTGGAGACTACATTACGTCCAGACATGGTTCTGGTATCGAACCAGTCCAGCAATATCATCGTAGTGGAGCTCACAGTACCTTGAGAGGAAAGATGTGAAGAGGCGCATGAAAGGAAGAACTTGAATTATGCGAATCTAATAGCAGACTGCAAAGAAAAAGGATGGAAGGCATGGCTGTTCTCAGTTGAGGATGGAGTTCCCAGCTCAATCACCGAAAAGACTCCTGTGACAGTTACTGAGAGTAAGAGTACGGGGGAAGGTAATGTCATCAGCCTTAAGGAGAATTGGTGAAGCTGCTGAGAAAGCATCTTGATGGTTATGGCACCGTCGGGGCTACTTGAAATGGATGTCAGGATCCATCGAGTAGTGCATTGGCCACCACTACTGACCCATCAATGGAGGATGTCGTGGTCTTGGGTTGAAACATCCGAGTATATTTGGCGACCACCTGATGACGATGGAGAGTGACAAGTGAGCACAGAGCGGCACAAAACCAGGCATTGGCAATCTATGAACTTCAAGCGCTTTTTATGACATCATTATCATTGTGACATTACAATTGTCGTGCCAGCCTTCAAGGAAAACGGCTGTTCAATGTTCCATCCAAGACGATAACGAATGATTAATTCATTATAGATGCAAAATCTCTTGGAATTCCATCATAAAAATGTAACCAAATGTAATAATAAGCATTGAACATCTTTCAGTTGGCATTCATAGCCAATATGAATGCCGACTGGACAGAGGCAAATACCATGAAGTGCGCTTCACGAAATTTGCCTCTGTCCAGTTGGTATTCATATTGGCTATGAATGCCAACTGAAAGACGTTCTATACTTAGTGTACAGTGGGTCATGTTCCGGGTAAAGAACTACAATGTATTTTGATAATAAAGTTATCAATTTGACGATGATGCATTGCCATAAAATATCACAAAATACTTATCAGTACCAATGTTATTGAGTTCAAAGTTTTGAAGATGCTCCAGTGCTGACAAATGGTATTTGTTCTTTATCAAAAACAGGGGCATACAAATTTTTGTTCAGTTAAAAAAGTTACTTATTTACACCATTACCATCATTGAAAAATTTGAGCTTCTAATTTTAATTCAAGATAAACAAGAGATCCCAGAGGGATCTTGGCGTCCACCAAAGAATGATCTATATCTGACAAAGGAAAGATGGATCTTTTCTCTACTTTTTAAACTTTTTCAAACATACTACGTACATATAAAATTTGAGACAGATCACTTCAGTACCTTTTGAGAAATAGCGGTAACAAACTTCAACTATCAAAATCCAAGATGACTCCTTGGCGGCCATCTTGTTGATCAATCGGTCCCAAATCACTTTATGCACAACAAGGGCCCTAGGGGAACCTACATGTGAAATTTGAGAAAGATCCATTCAATACTTTCTGAGAAATAGCGATAACAAACTTTGAATATAAAAATCCAAGATGGCTGCCTGGCAGTAATTTTGTTGACCGATCAGTCCCAAATCACGATATGCACAACTAGGGCCCTAGGGGAACCTACATATGAATTTTGAGACAGATCCCTTCAGTACTTTCTGAGAAATAGCGATAACAAACTTTGAATAACAAAATCCAAGATGGCTGCCTGGCGGCCATCTTGTTAACCGATCGGTCCCAAAATGCAATATGCACAACTAGGTCCCTAGGGGAAGCTACATATGAAATTTGAGACAGATCCCTTCAGTACTATCTGAGAAATAGCCATAACAAACTTTAACTATCGAAATCCAAGATGGCGGCCTGGCGGCCATCTTGTTCACCGATTGGTCCAAAAATGCAATATGCACAACAAGGGCCCTAGGGGAACCTACATATTAAATTTGAGAAAGATCCCTTCAGCACTTTTTGAGAAATGGGGATATCAAACCTTAACTATCAAAATCCAAGATGGCCGCCTGGCGGCCATCTTGTTTTTCCTATCAGCCTCAAAATCTGTATGGCACAAATAGGGACCAAGGGTAACCTCCATGTGAAGTTTGAACAAAATTCCTTCAGTAGTTCTCAAGAAATATCCATAACAAACTTCAACTGCCAAAATCAAAGATGGCTGCCTGGCGGCCATCTTGTTTTTCCGATCAGCCTCAAAATCTGTATGGCACAACTAGGGACCAAGGGTAACCTCCATGTGAAGTTTGAACAAAATCCCTTCAGTAGTTCTCAAGGAATATTGATAACAAACTTCAACTGCCAAAATCAAAGATGGCTACCTGGCGGCCATCTTGTTTTTCCTATCAGCCTCAAAATCTGTATGGCACAACTAGGGACCAAGGGTAACCTCCATGTGAAGTTTGAACAAAATCTCTTCAGCAGTTCTCAAGAAATATTGATAACAAACTTCAACTGCCAAAATCAAAGATGGCTGCCTGGCGGCCATCTTGTTTTTCCGATCAGCCTCATGTTTGTTTGATTTATCAACGTCCCATTAACAGCTATGGTCATGTAAGGACGGCCTCCCATGTATGCGGTGTGTTGCGTGTATGTTGTGCGAGGTGAGTGTACTGGGAGACTGCGGTATGTTCGTGTTGTGTCTTCTTGTATAGTGGAACTATTGCCCTTTTTATAGTGCTATATCACTGAAGCATGTCGCCGAAGACACCAAGCAACACACCCCATCCGGTCACATTATACTGACAACGGGCGAACCAGTCGTCCCACTCCCTGTATGCTGAACGCTAAGCAGGAGCAGAAACTACCACTTTTATAGACTTTGGTGTGTCTCGGCCAGGGGACAGAACCCAGAGCCTTCCTCACAGGGGCAAACGCTCAACTCAAGGCCAAAAGTGAGGCGGTGCCAAGGGAGGCATTAGGAAAGATAAAATCTGTATGGCACAACTAGGGACCAAGGGTAACCTCCATGTGAAGTTTGAACAAAATCCCTTCAGTAGTTCTCAAGAAATATCGATAACAAACTTCAACTGCCAAAATCAAAGATGGCTGCCTGGCGGCCATCTTGTTTTTCCGATCTGCCTCAAAATCTGTATGGCACAAATATGGACCAAGGGGACCCTCTATGTGAAGTTTGAACAAAATCCCTGCAGCAGTTTTTAAGAAATAGTGATAACAAGCATTGTTTACAGACGGACCACGGACCACGGACGCAGGGCGATTTGAATAGCCCACCATCTGATGATGGTGGGCTAAAAATATTATAAATAATTAATTGCATCTAGAAAAAAATTCTGTGGCTGTATGTCCTATATGGAATGAAGTACTGATTGCACATGCACCAAAAGACAAATAAATTACATGATAATGAATAACTTCAGTAACCAATTATTGTTCAAATGATGAGTATGGTTTATGCTCTGCTGGCAGTGGAGCATTTTTAATTAAATTAAACAGAGCCAACTTCCCAAACAGTTGTGCACTAAAAATATCTATTTTCTTTAAACATCACAATAACTTTCCATTTTTATGAAGTAACAATCCTGTTTCCTTTCATACTGCTTCATTGTCACATAAGGCTTTAACTTGAGACCATGTTGTACATGGCATGTGGACGAATGCTAAACATATTATCCCATGAGTTACACATTTCCTGCTGAAGCAGTACTTTTTAAAAATTATCTATTATTTATGATTCTTTTAACGAAATGAAAAACACAAAAAACTTAATTTAGTTTACAATAATTTCATTCATTAAATGTTTTCTTGGTCATTTTCATATAAATATAAAATTGCATACAAACATATTTTATAAATACTTAGAAATACAAATAAAAGTCACATGGAACGTTAACAGAACAATGCCTAACAGTAAACACATTTCTCTATCCCTTATCTATGTACAGCACCCACAGTTGGATCTCATGTCAAGTGGAAATGATGTGCAACATAATTAATTCTTCACTTATTTCTTCAATTATCATAACGGATGAAACAATGATACTTGCTTATCAAGTAAAATATAGATGAACAGTTAGGAACATGAATGCTATTGAGAATATAATTTTATTTTAATCTTTACAATATCACAGATGGAAATGCAGCTTATACACTGCTTAATGTCACTAGGTTTACTGCTGCAGAATCTGTTCTGATCTTCAAACCTACATGAAATAAACTTGATAAATCATTGCCTCTTCTCACTGTTTTTGTTTCCAGCTGACTTTGTTAACTCACAAGTATCTTGCTGCTTTGAAGTTTCAGAGATGTGGACAAGTCCAAAGTCAGAAAGCGAAAATGCAGCTAATTTATTTCTTTGTATGGCTTTTACAGGTACAGGTAAATATATCGCTGTAGATGAAGGCGGATGACATTTTCTTGTCTACATAACCACAGATAGATCACCTGATCACTAGTCTTTTTTTCTCCATTTTCCTCCCTGACCAGATCACTCGTCTTCCTGCACTCCATCCTCTTCCTCCTTCTCCTCCGTTGTTTCTGTTTGAAGTTGACTGGCCAGTGAAGATTTGATGACATTGTTCAGTGCTTCAGCCTAGGGTTAAGGAAGAACATGTTTAGCTTTTGCTTTCAAATACATCTCAAAGGTCATATGATCTTGACGGTGGTATGACTAATATAAAATAGGTTTTATGATAGGGAGTTGTCTCCCTTAGTAGAATAATGGAATTTTAAGGGGAAAATGTGCCAGAAATGAATTTGGAAATCTAAACTGCATATTAGTGATATCTAACTCTTATACCGTGAAAATATGCCTTAAAATTAGGCATACATACACAGCTTATTCTCATCTAAATACTGGGCTTTTTCTCATCTAAATACCGGGCTTTTTCTCATCTAAATACTGGGCTTATTCTCATCTAAATACTGGGCTTTTTCTCATCTAAATACCGGGCTTTTTCTCATCTAAATACTGGGCTTATTCTCATCTAAATTTTGGGCTTATTCTCATCTAAATACTGGATATAGAACAACATTTAGGTCTTAAAATCAACCAAAACCGGAACTAAATGGAGAGTTTTAAAAAGCTAATATAATATACCAATTATTATACGCTATCTATCGACATACAAACCTGGTTATCTGGGGGTTCTGGCATACATCTCAACTCGTACACAGTAACCTGTCCTTCACTGTCACCTACCAGGATACACTGTAAAAAGTAATACACATATTAACTATTAGGCTAGTATTATATAGATGTTACATCTTCTAAGTGGTACATCTCACAGACAGTTAGTGTAATTGTCCATTAGATAAATATAAACATTTAATTACAGATAATATTGAATTACATCACAGGCATGCAACTGAAACATTTTGATATTCAACATCTAAATACATCTAATATATAGTCAAACCTCCTTAGCGACGACCTCTGTATAAAGACCACCTACTTGATAAGACAACTTTCTCTGCCTCCCAAATGTTCAACTTCAACATAATTTGACCTGTGTATATAGACTACTTGGCTATAAAGACCATTTTTCATTGTCCCTTGGGTGGTCTTTATAGACAGGTTCGACTTTGAATCAAATATGGTAATATTGATATGGAATACAAACTAAAAAGAAACTTGCTTTCAGCTTTGTAGGTTTTTTCCCCACACATAAATGCAATAATATTAGGTCAGATTGAGCTTTACATACAAAAGACAAACTTCTTTATGAAAAGATTACCTCTGAGTTTTTGGCAAATGTAACAGCAGTTTGTTTGGCTCCTGATGTTGGGTTACTGACAATCTGTGGGTCCAGTCTACAACAAAATCGAACATCAAAGTTAAAAATGTCTAAACCAAAGTAGTTATACTTCACTTCAACATTAGGTAGATATAAGTGGCACAAAGAATACCTACGTGCTAAGACTAAGGTCCCACACCTCTACACGACCTTCATTGACACAGGCAAATACTGTTGAGGACCTCGGCGACCATGTCACATCATATACCGATTTCTGCAATGCAAAATACAACAATCAGTAATATTTGTGCTTTTATTTAAGGGATAGAATGCCATTTTTCATGAATCTACAGAGTAGATCATAAAATTTTAATTTTTAGTTTTAACTCAAGACGAAGTCGAGTGTTAAAACGGCAAAATTCATGATCTTAAATCTCCAGTAGATTCATGAAAAAATGGTATTCTATCCCCATCCTAAAATTATTTAGGATTCAGTGATGTATACATATTTTCCCTTGAAATTTATTAAAATTAGTGAACCAAAGAATGTAAGTTGTGGACAAAAAAATATCAGCCATATTTTCTGTATTCATGACACATTATCTGTTGTAGTAAACATGCATATGCCTTTTAAACTTTAAGATGCATTATCATGTGGTGATTAACATGTAAAAGATTCACAATTCATGTATTATGGGATACAAAGCTGATATCAGAGGCATCACATATTATAAAATATTGTTAAATCCAGGGGATGAGGGCATTCATACAAGTTCAACTCCTTCTCCAGAAAAGGGGAGGGGTGCTTATAGGGGGAAGAGCACTAATTACGGCAAATATGGTATCAGTTTTAAAAGTCATGAAAATATATGTTAGATTACACTGTTTTGTTCTGTAAAAAATAATATGTAGATCTATATGGACTTATTGATTTCATACTGACACTGAAGGCCAAAAGCAATGACTTACATTTAGGGAGAAGAAATTAAGGATAGGTTTATTTCTCTCTTGATGCCACAACCGTATACTCCAATCGGCACTGCAACTAAGGAATATATCATTGACGAAGGGAGACCACTCCATTTTGTATACTGGACCCTGCAAAATAAAATAAAAAATACATTGCATAATGTTAGGTATAGGAATAACATCAATACAAACATTGTTAATTTGTGAAAAGAGACCGTTTGGAAATTTTTGTAGAATGATCCTTATTAAAACGTCAATACGATCCTTATATAACATGTTTTGAGACTTAAAACCCATGAAATGTGTAAAAGACAAAGTATACTTACATTGTGACCAGTGTAGCTATCCAGGTATTGCTCGTTGTAGGAACATGAACACTTGTGAATGTGGCCGTCTTCTGTTCCAGCTAAATATCTGATAAAAATTATAATCACATTAGATATCAACTTAGTGCAACAAGCTGTTGAATGATTTTAGCATACTGGGCTTCAATATAGCCTTAATTAACAAAACTTGGTAGTCCTTCACCCAAGGATGCTTTACACAATTAGCCATTTCTCTTTTTAAGAGAAGACTGACAACTGAACTGCTCTATAAGTACCATAATCTCCTTGCCTCATGGGCAAGAAATCTTAACAAAGTAAATATAAACAAACCGGACACACTGAGGGTGAAGTCAATAACAGTTATTACAGCAAACTGTTTGTTTTAGTAATGTAAATGTTTAAAATTTGATTTAAATATTCGTTGGAAAGTTTCAATTCATAATTTCAACACAAACAATAAATAACTTACATGTTTGAATCCCTACTGTTGAAGTCAAAACACAGACCTCCGGCATGTCTTGAGATAAAAGCCTCACCCTTCTTCTCTTTTTTACCACCCATCCGTGTGGGCATTCTCTTCAGTCGCATTAAGTCTACAATCAACAACAAATTGAATTTTAACAATTTAAAACTGAATTTCAATCTTTTTATCAAATATTATTTTTTATCTAAAAATTATAAAAAATAACTGGTAATTCAGCTTCATTTATAACTGTAGTAGTTAATGATAGGACAACAATCTATTCATTGACAAGTGAATCTGATTTTAAGCGTGTACAATTTCCAGGTATTTACCATAGCTTTCAAATCCTTTTCTGATGGACCACTGCGTCACTCTTCCGTCAGTGGAGATAGAAACAAGTACCTCTGTACGATCCTCACCGGACCCCCTCTCTTTTTCTATCCACCGAATGTGCCACACAGGTGCTGTGTGCTTCCCAGCAAGGTGGCTAGTCAATGAATATACAGGTAAATGTTTTATATGTTCCAGTGGGGTGGCTAGTTAATGAATAGAAAGGTAAATATTTTATAGGTTCCAGCGAGGTGGCTAGTTAATGAATATACAGGTAAATATTTTATAGGTTCCAGCGAGGTGGCTAGTTAATGAATATACAGGTAAATATTTTATAGGTTCCAGCGGGGTGGCTAGTTAATGAATATACAGGTAAATATTTTATAGGTTCCAGCGGGGTGGCTAGTTAATGAATATACAGGTAAATATTTTATAGGTTCCAGCGAGGTGGCTAGTTAATGAATATACAGGTAAATATTTTATAGGTTCCAGCGAGGTGGCTAGTTAATGAATATACAGGTAAATATTTTATAGGTTCCAGCGAGGTGGCTAGTTAATGAATATACAGGTAAATATTTTATAGGTTCCAGCGAGGTGGCTAGTTAATGAATATACAGGTAAATATTTTATAGGTTCCAGCGGGGTGGCTAGTTAATGAATATACAGGTAAATATTTTATAGGTTCCAGCGAGGTGGCTAGTTAATGAATATACAGGTAAATATTTTATAGGTTCCAGCGAGGTGGCTAGTTAATGCATTTACAGGTAAATATTTTATAGGTTCCAGCGAGGTGGCTAGTTAATGAATATACAGGTAAATATTTTACAGCATTTATTTACAATTACAAGTATTGATTCAAATGTTTATATCATTGGTTGCACTGAATTTCATAGTCTGAGTAATTTACTTAAAAACACAATGATACCATGCAATTAATACAAATTGTATCCCTGAACACTTACATTTGATCTTTTTAACTATTGTCATAAAAAGCAGGCATAGCGAGAATACCCCTACAAAACATACCAGGGTCTCGCCATTTACGAAATGTATAAGCGTTTTTTCGTTAAATTTTGATTTCTGATAACTTTTTAACAAACTTGTATCCTATTTCAAAAAATTACAAGTCTATGGTACAAATTCATATGATTATATATGTTGATATTTGCCATGGTTTAATTAATTCATTTTGAGTTATTTCCTTCTTCTAGGTGTACTTAAAATTGCTGCATATAACATACAAGTCTACACATAAAACAAATCCAGTTTAAAGAATTAAGATTCCTCCAAAACTTACAAACTGTCAATGATAGGCTCGTCTTGTGTGCTCTTAACATTGTATATGGCAACTCCACCATCATATAGACCAACCTGACAATACAAACATACCATAGAAAAGCTTAACTTCCCTCTTCTTAAGTAGGAAATCACTATGATATTTGATAGTGTAAGTAGCCTGCATAGTTTTTGAATTGACAAAATTGATGTGGTGACATTTAAGAAGTATGAATAAAAAGAATAGAAAGCTCAACACTATAAAATAGGTTTTGGAATCAATTGGATTATAGCAAAGTGGATTTAAAAAATGCAACGCTTGCCTTTTGGTATATAACAGAAACAAATAAATTGGTAGCTTAGATATTCGATTAGCATTTTATGACTCTCCATATTTGAAAAGTGAGGGACTGTTGACATCCCCTTAATGTACACCTTTTCGCAGAGGTTAAACTTATCTCGTTAAAGATTCTGAAATACTACAGATTTCAACAATGACTTTTAGGTATATTTGGCCAAAAACCAAATTAACACTTACTGCCAACAAGTTAGGGTTTGACCTTGAAAAGTCAATGGCAGTCACACCTTCCTTACAGGTATAAACACGTTCTGGGAACTGAAATTATAAATCAGACGGATTAAATTAGAGTTTGAAATATATATTATAACAATGAAATTGCATCATCCAATCTAACAGGTGAATTTTTCCATCAGTTCATATATAACTATATAGACTTGCTTTACAGCAGGTTAAGATATCAATGTTTTGTATGTATATGTTTATGTCCATACTATGTTCTTTCTCAGACATCAAAGTCTAATTATAAACTACACTGTCAAATCTTTGGTTATATTCTCATAAACACTTTCAATTTTCGATCATTTCAACAAAATGAAACAATACCTCAGGATTTTTGAGCGACCAGCAACAGATAAGTCCTGACTTCTGATTGGAGAACTCAAATTGTCCATAGCCAATGGCAATGAGATCCTGCAAGATAAAAGAACTAGAGTCATTCAAATCTGTCATATGATAGAATTGATTAGTTAAGATGTTACATATATATGATCTTGCAGCAAAATGTTTGTTTCATTAATCCAAATATTTTGAATATTTTACTTCAATTTACATTTCGAAATATCAGGTTAGATTAGACCTTTAAAGCACAACTTTCTTTTTAAAGATTAGATCTTAGAATATCAAGACAAGAAAAAAAAGATCAATTACCGGATTGAGTTTGTTCCAAGACATACAGCTGACATTCCGTCCCTTTGTCATTGGACAGGAGTAGGCCCACAGCCTGTCCACGTTAGGGCCCATATCGGCTACACTGATCTGCTGGGTAGGGTTAGCAGCCACACTTAGGACATCAAAGTCTTTAGAGAACAGTCAAAAGCATTATTGAGCAAGGTAGAGTCAAACCTGTCTATAAAGACCACCCAATGGACAAAGGAGGAGAAAAGGTCTTTATAGCCAAGTTGTCTACATATGTTCATGTGACCATTCAGGACTACTGTGGTAATGTATAGCACTTTAGATTTGTGGGGTCAATATTTCGCAAGTTACAATAAGAGACATATTGATGAGGCTAAATTTTGTTGTTGACTGATTCCAACAATTTGTGAATCTATACAATATTGTTGTTCTTAGGTACGTTAATGATAATCTGAATGTATCACTAGAGTACAGAATTCACAAATTCATTAAAATATGAATATATTTAACTTCTATACAGTATATGGGTAGCGGTTATATCCAAGAATTATCTTTATATAGAGGCATGGTTCCTTGTCTTTATAATTGTTAAAATGGATAAAACAAATAATTCAAGGTTAATCAAATTATGCGAGTACCCCACGTGTGGGCAAGAATTTTTGCCAAGAAAGTGAAATGTAACCATAACTTTTATACTGATCATGAGCAAATACGACTGTATAATTGTCTGCTGTGTCAGTAAATATAGGGATCTTTAAGGATGGCTACCTGGTACAATATCAAATCCTCGGTAACATGCTTGCTTTGGTTGGTAACTGTTCAGGTTAATAACACGCTCCATGATGAAAAGATCTCGTTTGAAATTATCAGACTGTAAATGAAAACATTTCATGTTTATTGTTTACACATACAATTTGAATATCAATACATGTTTGAATACAGTGTATAATGATATGAAGTTTCCCACTAGATTTGGTGCAGCAGTAGGACTATCAACTTCAGGTTATTAAAAATTAAGATTCTGAAATAGGTTCCTTCTTATGAAGCAATAAGTTCGACAATGAATCAAGCAGATTGGTTCTAGTGGAATGTTTAACGCAAAGTCAAATCAAAGTAAATAATTCAAAATGACACTTTTTTTTAAAACTCATAATCAAAATTATTTAGCCTTTCGTAATTGCTATACAATTATTGCAATAATATTGCATGTGTGTTAATTTACCTTAAGAATCTTGTCTTCCTCGACTGCTGCGAGGTCAGGTTGCATGGACGACACTCCAGTTTCTCGGCTGGCAAAAATACTCTCAGATCCAGCAACGGATGACATGGTGGCTTGACTCTCTGTCAACATGAAACATCCTAGTATTGTCTCTGTTTTGTAACACCTTAATTATTTATTCAATGGATGCAAAATATAAACACCCTTAGGGTCTCTTAGTTTGATAAACAGTAAACATCTTTAACAGTGTTCGCTGTTGTCTCAGATTGATAAAGTAAGTACTGAAAAGCAGGTTGTGTTTTAGCATGGATGATACTTTCCAGATTTATGAGATTGGTTTAAAAACCTTGATAACTGAAATAAAATGAATGAGATGAGTAAATGAAAGAAAATGTTTGGCAGGGTAAAACTGAATTTTCTTCTTCTATGTAAAAATTGTGTGATTTTTTTTTCCAAATTAACCAGCAGAGTAGACTATGTATCATTCATTATTTCAAATGACAATGAAAAATGATATAACAGGATGATGTAAATAATTTATTTACATAAGGCCTAATCAGCATTTACATGATGAAGATGTAGAACTTAAAGAAGAAAGAGACCGAAAATAGTACATACAATTAGATGAATATGTTGTGATGATAAAACTAAAAAGGAAGTTTAAGATGCAGAGAAAGACATCAAATGATATAATTAAACCTGCATTCATGATATCTAAAAGAAAAATATATATGAAGAATGAACATGAGTGACATATTCCCATAAACTGATACAATGTGTTAATGAAGAGCATAAAATAATTCTGTTAAAAGTAAGGCTTTCATTTTTTTATATATGAACTTTTGTATTCTATTATAAACTTCATAGAATATACATGTCATAGAATACATGTAGCAATGTCATAATTGTACATTTATGTGGGCAATAGGGTAGAAAATTCATCTATTTTAAGCATTAATTGGTAGATCTCGTGCAAGGGAGACAATTTCAAATGAATAAGTTCACAAGATGCTAATGGCTATCTGATGAAGTTTCGTTTGTTAAGAAATAATTGCTTTTCAAACATTACATTATTAATAAGCATTATAAGTTATAATAGTGTTATGTGTCTAATACAAGAGGGACATCCATATTTTAATAACAAGAGGCCCATGGGCCTTAACGGTCACCTGAGTTAGAATATATAATGAAACAAATAATGAAACAAATTAAAGACATATAAACACTATATGCTGGGCCTTGAAGTTGGTCAGTGATTAATAAATTTAACTTTTAAGACTATGAAGAGTATTTGCTTCCATCAAACCTGTGAACTTGGAGGTATTTTTGAAATTTTAATCATTTTGACCCTGTTTGGTCCTGCCCCTCTGGTCCCCCAGGGGGTCATTGAGGACGGATATGGATGTTAAAATGCTATATCTTAGGCTTATAATTCTAATCAAGTTTGACTAATTTCCTACGAAAATTGGGCAAATAATGTTCACAAATATGTTTTCCTATATAAACTAAAGTAAACTTCACCCCTCCCCAGGGGGTAATGTGAGATCCCAAGGTCATATAATTCACAATTTTTATAAAACACCTTAAGACCTTTCCATCTATAATTATTTGATTCTACTATATCCTGAATTTTAGAAGATTTTTGAAGTTTTAGCCTATTTGACCCTTTTTTTGCCTCGCCCCTCTGCCCCCAGGGGGTCGGCCAGGACCAATGTGGATATGATATTAAAATGCTATCTCAGGCTTATAATTCTAACCAAGTTTGACTCGTTTCCTATGAAAATTGAGCAAAACATGCTCATTAATGTGTTTTTCCTATATAAACTATAGTAAACTTGACCCCCTCCCCAAGGGGAAACAGGACACCCCAGGGTCATATAATTTACAATTTTTATAAACAAACTTTAAGACCTTTTCATCTATAAAGTGTATTTGATTATACCATTTCCAGAATTTTAAAAGAATATTTTTGAAGTTTTAGCCTATCTGACCATTTTTGGCCCCGCCCCCTCTGCCCCCAGGGGGTCGGCCTGGACCAATATGGAAATGATATTAAAATGCTATCTCAGGCTAATAATTCTAACCAAGTTTGACTCGTTTCCAATGAAAATTGAGCAAAACATGCTCATAAATGTGTTTTCCCTATATAAACTATAGTAAACTTGACCCCCTTCCCAGGGGGAAACGTGAGACCCCAGGGTCATATAATTCACAATTTTTGTAAAGGACCATAAAACCTTTCTATTTATGAAAAGTATTTGATTCTACCATTTCCAGAATTTCAGAAGAAGATTTTTGAAGTTTTAGCCTATTTGACCCCTTTTGGCCCCGCCCCTAAGGCCCCTGGGGGTCAGTCATAGAAAATTTGTTATTAGGATTAAATGGCCATCTCATACTGATAATTCTGACGACATTCGACTCATTTCCTATCACAATTATGACCAAATAATGCACAAAAATGTGTTTTCCCAATATCAACTATAGTAAACTTAACCCCCTCCCCAGGGGGAAACTAGAGACCCCAGGGTCATATAATTCACAATTTTTGTAAAGGACCTGAATACCTTTCTATCTATGAATAGTATTTGATTCTACCACATCTGTGAGTAGAGAAGAAGATTTTTGAAATTTTACTCAATTTTACCCCTTTTGGCCCCTCCCGCAGCCCCCTGGGGGGTGGGGACCATATAATTCACAATTTTGATTGGCCTTATGCCTTAGAAGGTTTGTGCAAAATTTCATTGAAATTGCTTCAGCAGTTTTGGAGAAGAAGACGAAAATGTAAATTGTTTACGGACATACGACGGACGACGGACGACGCACGACGACGGACAAAAGGCGATTAGAATAGGTCACTTGATACTTCGTCTCAGGTGACCTAAAAAGGGGACAGAGGTTAACATTATTCTGTGAATTATACATCTGTCTGCAGTGAACTTTCTGATTGAACAATACACAGATTTATTGATACTGTAAGTTAAACCCCTCCATTTCACTAACAATAAAAACCATTAGTTTCTGAAAACGATCAAACTTCACATAAATCTAATATGTCAATTTTGAGACACCAAACCGATGTAGGTGAGGTACGATTAACCATTGATTACTTAAACCTTCTAGTGATTGTGAGGTATTTGGTGTGTTTGACGTCACAATCATCAGAAGGTGGGACTACTAGATAGTAAATCATACTTGATTCATGTCTTTTTTGGAATCTTGAAACCCCTTTATTGTGCCTCAATGACTATAAGAAATCATTATTCTGAATTGATAACTTCTAACAACTGTGTTGTAAAAATTAATAAAACTGTTTAATATCCCACCATACATTTGAAAACCAATATACAATAGCCAGGTTACTCTATTATTGATAAAGCACATGCAAATGTTACACAAGCAATAATAGAAAATATTGGCACATTTTGGTAAGGAACATGCGAAGCTAAAGGGATAAACAAAAGACTTTAGTTAATGGTACTATATATGCTACTTTCAGATGACTTCCAATATTCTTATGTAAGAAAGTATTAATTAAAAGCATGCATTAAAGCCAGTCAGGATCGAGGAATGAAGATGACTATAAACAAAGTACAGCGATGATTACAGAAGAAAGAGAAAAGGACAGCAGATGTAAGAGGATGAAGTAATGAAATATTAGGGTTTATATTTCTCAATAATTGGTGAATATATACAAGGATATAGAAAGGTGCTGACCGGCCAGGATACGGATCATGCAATGTCTATACCTACACAGAGATCTACGTAGTAATCTACTGACTTACCTGCCCTTGATTGCATAATTGACCTTGTCCTTGCAGAACCTTAGATGATATAATTATAATTCTTGTTAAACTTTCACTAAATTAATTGATATCTAAATTTTCAAATGTACTTACACCAAATCTAAGATGTCCAGTTTTAGTTCAGCTGGGTACAGAGTAAAAATGTTTAGGACTATATTCCAAAATTATTCACATTAGAAAAACGAGAAGCACTCTTTTTGGGACCCATTACCCATGAAACATTTTAACATTTTTTCTATTAGAAGTACTGGAAGAATGGGGATTTATCCCAACCACTAATCAAATTATAATACCATTTCCTCCCACTTATCCCACATGGATAACTCTGGAATAGCCCTTATGGATAACACAAAGTTTACACCTTATATTCTGTTTGACTTTTATACAATGATGATGATTCATGCTAATCTCTGAGTTCATGTCCAATTAATATTGTATGACTGATTCAACAGAACTTCTCAAACCGCTCCAAACAAAACAACAGTCCTTGCATCTTTCTGAGAGATACATGTAATTAAACAATACACGTATACACTTCAGAGAGTAAGAAACAGACATGGCTGTTCTTATTTAACTCAATGACCCATACAGACACACATGAACTCTTCTAAAACTAATAAAATTAGCTGGAATAGTTCATCGTGAAATTTCAGGGGTGAATGAGTTTTCCTTTAATAGAGACATTATTGAACTTCTAATCATAACAAACATAACACCAATACACAACTTCTAAAACAGTGCAATAGGAACAGGAATGAGACTATGTGTATACTACAACATACGTGTTCTACTTAGATACTGAGTGTAGTTATGTGTCTTTAGCATTGGATCATTATTAGTACATGTTATTGTGTACAGAAATCATGTATACCAATTCTGTATGAAGTGTTGTGTACAAGATATAAAATAGTGTCTTCTGTATAATACAAATAGTGTTGTCTGTATAATACAAATAGTACTGTCTGTAAAATACGAATAGTACTGTCTGTAAAATACGAATAGTACTGTCTGTAAAATACAAATAGTGTTGTCTGTATAATACAAATAGTGTTGTCTGTATAATACAAATAGTGTTGTCTGTAAAATACAAATAGTGTTGTCTGTATAATACAAATAGTGTTGTCTGTATAATACAAATAGTGTTGTCTGTAAAATACAAATAGTGTTGTCTGTATAATACAAATGGTGTTATCTGTATAATACAAATAGTGTTGTCTGTATAGTACAAATAGCATTGTCTTTATAATACAAAGTGTTGTCTGTATAATACAAATAGTGTTATCTGTATAATACAAATAGTGTTGTCTGTATAGTACAAATAGCCTTGTCAACGTCTGTATAATACAAATAGTGTTACCTTTATAATAAAAATAGTGTGGCTGTATAATTCAATTAGTGTTGTTTTTATATCACAAATTGTACATGTGTTGTCTGTATAGTACAAATAGTGTTGTTTTTATAATACAAATAGTGTTGTCTGTATAATACAAATAGTGTTGTCTGTATAATACAAATAGTGTTTCCTGTATAATACAAATAGTGCTTTGTGCTGTACAAATAAGTGTTGTGTATAAGATTTTATTTTATTTGGTTGTAACGTTTTATGAACAGATAGAGAAATTCATGGATGTGCCGGTCTTTAACAGATGAAGAAAATCTGTAGTCAGTACCTGGCAACTGCCCCGCAGGCGATTCAAACTTAGGACCCAGAGGTAGAGTACCTGGCAACTGCCCTGCAGGGGTTTCAAACTCAGGACCCAGAGGTAGAGTACCTGGCAACTGCCCTGCAGGGGTTTCAAACTCAGGACCCAGAGGTAGAGTACCTGGCAACTGCCCTGCAGGGGATTCAAACTCAGGACCCAGAGGTAGAGTACCTGGCAACTGCCCTGCAGGGGATTCAAACTCAGGACCCAGAGGTAGAGTACCTGGCAACTGCCCTGCAGGGGATTCAAACTCAGGACCCAGAGGTAGAGTACCTGGCAACTGCCCTGCAGGGGATTCAAACTCAGGACCCAGAGGTAGAGTACCTGGCAACTGCCCTGCAGGGGATTCAAACTCAGGACCCAGAGGTAGAGGAGTTCTAGTAATATAAGTTACATAGTGTTGTATATGTATGGTACTCTCAGTGTTTCCTCAGAGATAACATATATATATAATGGTGTGGAAAATACTAAAATAGTACAGAAACACACATAGGATAGAGAGATTATTTCTACAAGTGCCACACTGTGTTGTATAGATTACTGTAAATATTAAAGTGTTATGTATAAGATACAGATCATTTTGTGTATCAGAAAGTGTTTTGTGTAAGATACACATAACTTTGTGTATAAGATAACACAGTGTTATGTGTAAGCTTAAGGTTTTTTTGTGAAAGATAAAGTGTTGTGTGTAAGATAAAGTGTTGTATATAAGATAAAGTGTTGTGTGTAAGATAAAGTGTTGTATATAAGATAAAGTGTTGTGTGTAAGATAAAGTGTTGTATATAAGATAAAGTGTTGTGTGTAAGACGAAGTGCTGTGTGTAAGATAAAGTGTTGTAAGATAAAGTAATGTGTTGTGTATATGACAGTGTTGTGTATAAGATAAATTATTGTATATAAGATAAAGTGTTGTAAGAAAAATTGTTGTATATAAGATAAAGTAATGTGTTTATGATAAAATGTTGTATATTCTTTGGACGGCCATAACGTATTTATGCCTAATTATGCATTTGTCCCATTTCATGCGCCCTTCTGGAGCCCTACTGAGACCCTTAAACACTAAATATTGATTCGGTCATTGCATTAGTGACGTCACAAATAATCTTTGAACATGCCCAAAAAAGTAAAAAATTGAGGTCTGAAATCCGGATTTAAGTGTGTGCCCGGAAACCTGTTGTGAGCTTAATTGTCAAGATACAGATATGCAGATGATCGTAAACAGTAGAAGAGATATCAAAGTTAGAGAAAATAGAGAGAAAGGGAAAAGAAAGTGGAAAATAGCACCAATAAAAAAAAAAACAACAACCAAAAAAAAAGCCCACACGCAGGTTTCTGCCTCCCATGTCCCGTGCATGGTGACATTTAGGGGACTTCCAGTGACTGTTTTTGCTTGTTTGCAGTGTGTACTGTTTTTTATTATCGTGAAAATGACATCAAAGCGAAATCTTGATGCAAAATGCTTTCATAAATAGCATTTGTTATAACCTACTATCAAAAATTGAGTCAGGTTCTAATCCTGCCGCCATCGAAAGGATATAATATAAAGTGTTGTATATAGGATAAAGTGTTGGATATAAGATAAAGTGTTGTATATAAGATAAAGTGTTGTGAATAAGATAAAATGTTGTATATAATATAAAGTGTTGTATATAGGATAAAGTGTTGTATATATAAGATAGTGTTGTGAATAAGATAAAGTGTTGTGAATAAGATAAAATGTTGTATATAATATAAAGTGTTGTATATAGGATAAAGTGTTGTATATAAGATAAAGTGTTGTATATAAGATAAAGTGTTGTGAATAAGATAAAATGTTGTATATAATATAAAGTGTTGTATATAGGATAAAGTGTTGTATATAAGATAAAGTGTTGTATATAAGATAAAGTGTTGTGAATAAGATAAAGTGTTGTGAATAAGATAAAGTGTTGTGAATAAGATAAAGTGTTGTATATAAGATAAAGTATTGTATATAAGATAAAGTGTTGTATCTAAGAGATCTACTGTTGTTTCTACACACAGTCCCGCCCCTACCTATCCTCACGGTGCTACCTTCGCGTGCCAGTGGTGGTTTATCCTGGGTGTTAGTCTGTGACCCAGTCTCCTCTGTACTACCCGACTCCTTTGGACTTGTAGGGCGACTGATCGTACCCTCCTCCTCTCCTTCATCGTCCTTCTCTGTAATAAAAACCAAGGTATAATTTAACATCTAAGTAAAGAAGAATTGTCTTCTATTCAATATTCACTCAACATCCATTTTAACTCTTTCAACATAAAGGATTGATCAGTTCACTTCAGCATTAAAGGATAAATGAATAATTCATTTTTGTATGGTTTAAAGGTTTTTTTTCTATTAATTACAAGGTTTGCAAGTCAAGTATATATAAAGTCAAATTAGAGTACATATATTATCATATGAGACAGATACATATCAATTAAGAGGATTTTAAAAAAAAATCCTATCAGATCCACATTTAACCCACATCATTAGGACAAACATCTTACTAAAAATTGAAACAATGTATCTTCAAGTAATTTTTTTTTTGATATATTAGTCCTTAATTTCCAAATCAAAAAGCCCCTGGTAATGAAAAGTGTCTTATCTATATGCATTGAAAAATATCTTAACATGAATTTTAATGCTTTTACACTGTATTTTCATACAGCAGAATAGTATAAGGTAATCTAAATGAATTTTGACAAGGGGGAAAAATCCATCAAAAATGATCATACGATGAAAATGACTCGTAACATATAAGGTTAAAAAGTATTGGATGTTAGGAATTGGATTGAGACATTATGTATTGTTAAGGAACAAACCACCATTACATGATATTACTGAAAGGTTAATCATCATAGCAACATCACCCATAGATATTGGTAATATTATAGATGTTGGTAATATTGTAGATGTTGGTAATATTGTAGATGTTGGTAATATTATAGATGTTGGTAATATTATAGATATTGGTAATATTATAGATGTTGGTAATATTGTAGATGTTGGTAGTATTATAGATGTTGGTAATATTATAGATGTTGGTAATATTATAGATGTTGGTAATATTATAGATATTGGTAATATTGTAGATGTTGGTAATGGTAATATTGTAGATGTTGGTAATATTGTAGATGTTGGTAATGTTGGTAATTGTAGATGTTGGTAATATTGTAGATGTTGGTAATATTATAGATGTTGGTAGTATTATAGATGTTGGTAATATTATAGATGTTGGTAATATTATAGATGTTGGTAATATTGTAGATGTTTGTAGTATTATAGATGTTGGTAGTATTATAGATGTTATTGATGAATTTAAGTGAAATATTTGAAATGGATTAAAGTGTTGTGTTCTAGCATATCTCTTAAGGTGCACAATAGCACACCATAGGATGTGCTAGAACATAAAATGAATGTTACACACCAATGCATATAAAAATATGAAATTACCAATGCTTAAATAATAATCACGAAGATTTGCATCTTGATGAAATTTATGCATTCAAAAAACCCCACAAACTTACACAAAATATGAAATATGAATACAACAATATTTATGTGTTCCAGAACAGGCAAATTACCATGTACAAGTTCATGTACACATAGCACATACAGATACAACAGTCAAATTTTACAACAGGTTTAATCACAGCAAAAGATTTCAGACTAGTATTCAAAAATTGCTAAATTGTTCCATGGTATGTATCTTCACTTAAATATGAATTCCAACATTTCCGATTTTCAAAGAAATTTAGGAAATGCAGACAACTATTTCTTCCATCTTTGTAATATTATAGAGGAATTCAATAAGCAGTTTTACTGAAGAGAACATTCAAATAACTGCAGTATTCATTTTGGCGTATAAAATGGTTATTTCTGTTTTCCTTATTCATCAGCCATATTAAAAACATGTTAATTACTGTTAAAATTCTGAAGCATAGAGCAAAAACGTATAAACTTAAATGACTAGATTGTTATAAATCTAAGAATATATTTTGCTTCCCAAACCATGGCGTGCTGACCAAATTGTATGTTTCAGTAAAGACTCAATGATTAGGAGGGAATGATGTTAATTCCACCACAAGCGAAACATTCAATCTCACAACATGAAAATCTTACTCTCTTTATCTCCTGAACCTGAAACAATACCTCTTACTTGAACTCACATATAAATGCAATCTCAAAAATAATAGGAAGAAGGTAACTTCACTTTCTCATCCTCTAGTGCTGAACTACATTATTTCTATCAATATTTTAATAATTGAATGAAAAGTTTGGCACAATAATCTAACTAAAGATAAAATGTTTTAACAATATACATCATGATTTCTCATCATGTTAACGATGTTAGAACTATATATAAATGTATAAATTTTACCTTTGTTTTCTTTATCCTGCTCCTCATAGGTATCGTACATATCCCAGGTAGTAGCTGTTATACCAGTATCCTGTAACAACAGTCTCTATCACTTATTATTTATCATAGGAAAATCAACAGTTAATGTTACAATCACAACATCAAAAATATATTTATATTAAAGGTTTACAATAAAAATAAAATTTCAACTCAAATATGCACTTGATTGAAAATGTTACAAGTTTTCAGGATATTTTTAATTTTTGATATGCATTTAAGACATGAAAGAATTATATAATTTGATAGTCACACTTCATTATTAACTTTGAAATAATCTAGCAAAATAACCCCAAAAACTGTTTCTGTCTATTCCGCATTTGCATGTTACAGAGTAATCGCCCATATTGGACAGGTATTGTTATTTTTTAAGCATAAAAAAACACCACAACATTTGTATGCCAGTATATACTAACAGTATATGAGATTTTGTTGGTCTGGATGGTTTTATATTTTGGAGGTTCGTTAAATGTGTTCATTCCCCTTTCCATGTATCGGTCATTGCCAACTCTACTCTTGATCAACTGAAATAAAAAATCAAAACATGTTACATTTTGATCAAGGGAGCAGGTTTTTATCTCATTCAAACAGGCCATACACTAAATCTGGTAAATCAGACCAATATGATATATACAAGGGGAGATAAATCACATCTTACATGTGTAACAAACGAAGCCTTCCATGTGTTAATTAGCATCAAAGGTGCCTTATTATTTGCTCCTAATGGAAAATTGTTTTCAAATAGATTTAGTCAATCTGTACTATATTCAATACAACATTGATCAAATTCCTCACCAAATTACTATATATATCATAGATATTCAATCAAAGAGTATAACTAAACTATGCTGGGAAAAGATATGGAGAGCGGGACAGTTCATTTCAAAACATCTAAAGAACTTAGGATGGATTATTGTATTGAAGGGGAGATAATTAAATCACTAATAATATAAAGTTAATATGACATACTTCCTGATACGTCTCATTCCTCTTTTTGATGTCAGCTGCCTCGTTTGACTCTGTTGACACACAGATGGTGGGCAGGTCCAGCAGCCATATTGTTTCTGTTTCGGTTAAGGTGAGGTCAACCTCTTTCTCAAGGTCAGCATCTGTTAGTGTTTCCTTTACCTCCTCTCGCTTGTGACGGATATCTGTTACAGAAATAGTATCATTCATTTCATAATCAATTACAGCTATGTCATAGTAGGTAATGATATTTTGTTGTTTTTATTACTCTAATAGCAATGAAAAAAATTTAAGACTATAAACAAACATACAAAAAATAAATAAAATGCAAAATATAACAGACTTTTTTACATTTCTTAATTTTGGATAACAATAAGTAATCAACTTTAGGACAGGAAGGTGATATAGTCTTATCAATTAAGTAACCCACTTTGGAAAACACCACGAACATAAAGCAATGATCAAATAAAAATTTCATCTTTGCACATCAGAGTCATCTGTCCCTGTGAGTAGTATTGGTTCTGGTAGGGTTTTCATGTATTTGCAAGTATAACATCACATTTCAAGAGAAAGTGACATGAGTTTTGCTCAGAAAATGATGATGTCAAAATCAATACCTTCCTGCAAGGGAGAAAATAATCAATACCATTTCACTCTCATTTTTATTCCTTTAATCTTTTCCTTCTCTGATGAAAGGAATAAATCAAGACATTGTAGTTTAACACCAACTCTAATGGAAACATCCTCTGTAACTCCAATAGATTAATCAAATAAAGAACATGTATAAAATACAGAATCATTCACTGGCAGCACTTAAAAACAGTGTCCAGATCTAAATTATACATATATGTTGTACTATTAAAAAATGATGTTCATAAAATACCACTACACCAAATACTAACCATTACCAAATTTAAACAGAGAAATGAAATTGAATGCTTTTTCACAATGACCATGTAATATACAATTTTATATTAATACCAGAATCCACACTAAGAAAAAAATGTTTGACTGACAAGGAAAAAAATAATAATAAAAAAATGTAAATACCAGAACATCCGATATTTTAAATCTAAAACCCTTTCCCATATTCTAAGACTTTACCAATAATATTATCTGATTCAGGGGAGCTTCGTGTAAGAGATGGCACTGATGAAACATCTATAATACAAAGATTTTATAAAACAACACAAAACAAAACATACATCTAATTAATAATAGTGATATTAAATCAACTTCCATCAGATACAATCAAACCTGTATTTAGTGGCCATCCTAGGGATGGTCCAAAATTGGCTACTAAAACTATAGTAGGATCAAGCACCCAAAAGTCATACCGATATTTAAAAAAAAACACCATTAATTCCATAATCTTTTAATGTACAGTTACAATGTCACAACATAACTGTGTAAAATTGTTACATTCTATTCCTGTATCTTTAAGACAAAACAAATCTTTAACGGATGAAAAGTCAGGAATCTAAAATCAATGCCACAAAATAGAAGAAACGTCTGAAAGATACAAATGGCCCTCGATTGATATCTAAATATTACAGTTTGAATCTTACCTGCCCAGGCGGTTTGTTCCGAGGAAGGTTCTGTGATCTCTTCATCCCCACCCATCATTGAGTCCGTCCCTGTACCTTGTGACTGACTAAATACAGACCTGAAATAAATCCATAAAAAAATGTTTTGATCTGAAACTTTTAATTACCTAAAGATTATATTTAGAAAATACAGATTTCATAATAGAAATTGTTAATTTAAGACATAAATGTAACTAAACAGTTACATTTGTATATTATTTAGTAATGAAACCGTTATATAATATTTGTACATTATTTATCAATTAAACAGTTATATAATATTAGCACATTATCTATTAATCAAACAGTATCATTTGCACATTACCTTTTATTAATTAAACTGTTGTATAATGTTTTTACATTATTTATCAATTAAACAGTTCCTTAATATCTGTATGTTATTTATTAACTAAACAAGTATAATATGTATACATTATTTAGTATGTTTTACTTTACCTTGTAAATGGGCCTCCACCAAATGTACTGGCTGTGACATTTGCAGTATTGTAGATGGAAGCCTGAGACATCAGATCAGTGGGCTGTGAAACAAATCAAATAGATTTCTAATTTTGATACGAACATCATCTTCGTTCTATGGTATCTTTTATAAAATTATGTTTTTGTCTATGAGGAAAATTTTGTATGTTTCAGATATAGTTAGCATATAAAAACTCTTTAGTGATGTTTTCTCCTTTCAAGAATCTAACAGGAAAGCTATATCATTATAATAGTCAGTTACAAAAATAGGAGTATAATTTCAAGTGGAGACAACTCAACAAAAGTTACATTGGATGTAACATTGGATGTAATAATGAGAAGACAATATATAATCTGCATATAAAGTAAATCAATGGTGCTTGACAGAAAAAAACCCATTAATCATAGATACCATGATGTCATTAAAATCTGGTTAATATTCACACCAAACTTTGGCTTATCAAACTTACAGTTCCAGCAGAACTTTCCAGAATATTGCTCTGGTTCTTCTTTACAGTGGTATGATCATGGGTTAACAATGGGACTGGTGTCACATCGTTACCAGCTTCATCAATCACCTTTTTTTAAGAATAAAATGGAAACAAATTTAAATTGTTAAACATAACAGCTTACTGTTTTACAATATTGGAAATACATGGTCATTAATGTGTATGGTTAGAAATTTATATATCATTAAAGATAATGATCATCACTTAGTCTCTTTTTCTTTTCTTATTTAACTTAAAGTCTTAGTTTTTCATAAAAGTTAAGATTATTTCCCCCTACTTTGAATTTTTAAATCTGATATGTCTGCAAGTATATGCACATTAAAAATAAAAACTAAGTTTTAAGTCAGAAAATATCATCAGAGGAATATACCTGATTTATAAAAGGATCATGGGGATTCCAATTATGTATTTTTGTAATGTATAGATACACTAGATAAATAAAGTTTTGAAAATGAAATTTTATAAATCTGAAAGTGGCTTTGTTAAATTATTAATTTTAGAAAAAAAATTATTATGGTTTTCTAGCCTTATAAGGTAAGAAGTTAAGTAGTTGTAATTTACATTTTGGAGAGACTTTGTTATCAAATTATATCTTCGATAGTCTTTAAAACCCCAGTCAAATTACACATGCATGTACCTGGACAGGGGGCTTTCCTGCCAATGCAGCTTTTTCAGCTTCGCGAGCAGCCATACTCTTGCGACTTGCTGATGATAAGACATTTGACCTTGATCTTGTACTTCCATATACTCCAGTATTTCCGCCATATTTGCTTTTTGATACAGAACCAGCAAGGTTTCCTTTCCTGGAGGCAGTACTGGCACCTTGACCACTACCACTGAAATACAATGTAAATAATTAAAACTAAATGCAATACAGATCAAAAATTTAAAACAATATATAGCCAATTTCAAGAAACAAATTCAGGTTAATTCAAAATGGTCTGTGCATACTAACTTAAACACAAATTCATAATTTGACTATCACATATCTGTCCTATAATTATCATTAAGCAGTAACTGTAAATAAAACATATTGAAAACACTTGATTTCAATTTTCAAATTGAATCTTTTCTTTTTAATTTCTGAATTGAAGTCTGAACATTGGTACAGGAAGTCAGGTTTAGTAACTTCCTATTCATTTTTGAAAGATTTTCCAAAGATACATGTGTTCTTTACTGGTTATATGTATGACATGATAATATTTGTCAGTGTGTGCTTATGGTATAGCTCATGCATTCAATCATTAACTTTAATTTTCATTGCATATTTTTTTTATATGTGTATAACTGAAGCATTTAGAGTAAAACATGACTATTTTTTCTTGAAAATATTTCAACAAATAGACAGCTGTACTTTGTGTTTAATACTGACAGTTCAATAAAGGAAAAAAAAAGAAGACTATTTGAGTATACTAAAGAAACGACTTTGCTACATAAACGTTTGATCTTGAAATTCAATACAATTCACATAGACAAAAAAAACAATGCCTAACATTTTCGATAATTTCGAATTATTTTTTTTTCAGCATCTCACAAAATATATTGGCATCTGTCTTGCAAAAACTGTCAACATTTGTCATTTGTAATCACTTAAAACTATATTCGTCATGTTATGCCTACCCTGGTTGTGATAAATAAGTAGACTTCTTCGATTTTGACGTTGACATTGTCACTGTTAAACAGATATGTGTTTTCGAACTACAGTCTATGCACACAATGTAGACTTGAGATGATCAACAGGGTATCGCCATGTTCAAAGTTGTGTCATGTTGCTATAGGAAACTAAGTGTCGTACGCAAGAACAAATTTCATTGGTTACTGCGATATCTCCCTTGAGAAATATAGATAGAAAAATAGTACTTTTAAAGCGTATATCGATATGAAACTATAGCCTATGGACAGAAATATCAAAAGAATCTCGTATTGACAACATATATTGATTGCCAAACTTCAGAAATATCCGCTTTTCTCAAATAATTGGTTAATAGTTAATTTTGACATTGACCAATGAAAATTGTGGTAACAAAATATTTTATAGCGGCAGGTAGTTGTTGCCTCGTTTTCGAATGTAAGCGACGTATCCCATAATTTCTAAGCAAAATGGCGGAGGTAAGTAAGGAAAAGAACCGAAATATCTCAAGGAATTTCCCTCGGATTTCATTTATTGTGTGATTTTGAATTTCGAGACCGATGGATTCTTATACATTGACATATATTCTACTTTTGCTGTAAATATGAAGTCATTTGAGCGTGATTATGTTGGGAAATTTACAATTGAATTATGGCGCGCTCTCGATTGAAATTTTGACATCGCCATTACACCGCGAAGTAAAGGAATTTCCCGGAGTTTTTGCCATATCGGTATACTCTGCTGAACCCGTTGTAAGATTTTATTTTATTTTATATCGTTTCAGACGGGTGCCAGCGATTCCAGCAGCCCAGGTAAATATTTAGTGTCACTAATCGGGGTTTTTCCGTTTCGCACACAAAATGAAGATATTTTATGCAAATTACTAGGGTCACTGATGCTGGAAAGAAAAGTTTCATCTGAAGCTTCTGACAAAATACTTCGGATAGACCATGTCAAATCAATGTGACGAGGCTGAGAGTGCCGTGAATCATTTCCATTTCATTTCATCTGAATTTGTGTTTTTGTTTTGTTAGAAGTTCACAATACTTTGGATTAAAGACATATCTAATTGAAAATCTGTGATCAAAGACTGGGTTAGAAATGAAAACATTGTTAAAATTCTGTTTTGAGATTAGATGACAATTACCAAATCTGAGCAGTACCACGTACCATAAATTCTGATTACCTTGATAAAATATCGAAATGGTTGTGTACTGTTTTATATCCATAAATATAAACTAAATAAATGTTATAACTATTGGATGAAAACATTAAAGGTGGGTTGTCCATAAGAAATGATATGTTTTCATAAACACTATCTTGCAGCTGACAAGCTGTTGTCACTTTTTTCTTTAATTGTCAACTGCTTGAATTATGAAGTTAAAAAATAATTTGATAACCAAATGTCATAATTATTTACTTTGATAGCATTTAATGAAAACAATACCGAAAAATTAAAGTTATATATGGAGAATAAGTCCCAATATAATCTCTTTAACTATGAAGTCAAATTCTCTGTATCATACTAAAAGTTTCTATTCTGTATTTCATAAATCGTAGCATTCATAGCTGTGGTTTGTGCTAGAAAATTCTAACTTCATAAATTTTTTATTAACTAAAAAGTTGCAGCAGTTGTTTGCTGTTGTCAGGTTATATTGTGGAAAATTGATGAAGAGAAACTAGATACTTTATATGAATTAATGTCTGTTCTAACTGCATTTTAGAGACCGACCGTGATTTTGACCCATCTGCTGATATGTTAGTCCATGACTACGATGATGAGCATACACTGGAAGAAGAGGAAGCCCTGAGTGGTGAGAGCTGCTCAAATGAACTAGATGATCTTGAAAGAGTAAGCATGCTTGAAAAAATTGTACTTTCATTAACTTATTTTATGATCAACTTCTTGTCTAAGAAGTGACATGCTATTGTGTATGATAAACTTATTGCAATAAACCCCATAAAACTTAAAGCTGTAATCTGAATTTGAATCAAGTTTCAATCGATAAAAATGTGTCAAGTGAAAATGACAAAGGCATGATATAAGTTTAATGGGACCAATTCACATACCATGTGATACCTGATAACGTTTGTGTGGAACTAGTATCTCCAGTGGTGATGGAACATAAAATTATCTTCCAGATGAAAAAATGTTAGCGTGGGATATAATCTTTTTACGTAATTCCATCATCAATACAAACAATAGTCTGATACAAAAGTTATTGGGTTATGGTATCACATGGTTCATGAATTATTCCCATTGAAAGATCATAATCTAATCATCAGTCTAGTCTAAATTATTATTTTCTGGGTAGAAAAATTGTTGAAATTGCTTTCTTGCCTACAGGAAGGAGATATGCCTTTAGAGCAACTATTGGCAATGTACAAGTATGCAGACGAGCCACAGGATACACGATCAAGCAGTGAAGAAGAAATCCTCAGCAATCAGGACCTGACTCTGGACAAAGAGGAGATTGCGCGTGATCTACTGAAAACTAGTGATGATGACGACGACAAGGAAACGTCTGTGAATGACCTGTTGAATAGTGTACATGTGTCCTCTTCACAGACTAACAGGCTTCTTAGATGTAAGACACTTGTTCTGTTAGACTTTGAATGGTTCATTTTGTTAATTTACTGAAAAGGTGACTACAGTGTCTCAATAATATAAAACAATTCTCTTATTTTGAAGTATTTGCAGTTTGAAAATGTAAAAAATTCATGGTAGATATGCCTAAGTATCATTTTCTTCTGTTTCAATTATACTACATATGCATAGAATCAAGTTTTCAAATTTTTCACAGGCGTTTGGCTCTATAGACATTTTTCTCTCTATATATATGTAATACTGTGTGAAGGTCTATAACTCAGCCAGCCATATAACATTACCTAATTTCAGAAGTATGATTAAACTATATCAGATGTGGCAATAGGAATACTCTCAATTGACAGCCAGATAATTTATCTTGAATTTGGTATATGATACAATATATATCATGTCGTATGAACGTCACTAGGTATCCAGAAACACTGGAAAACAGCCAGATTTCAACTTGTGTGAAACTAGTGTCCTCCGATAAACATGCCAGGGCTCTAATGGGTAGCTCTAAAATCACTGCATATCAACACTTCAGCTTCAGAAGAATGAAAGTTTGGTAGAAAATAAATTTACTGGTTAGTTAGTTTATGTCTAAAACTTCAGTGGTTTTTGAGCTACCCATTAGAGCCCTGGGGTTTTTATCGGAGGACACCACAGCGTTTGACCAGTTAGAATCTGGGATACTTAATGACATTTATATGGCATGATATATATTGTATCATATATAAAATTAAAGTTAAAATTATCTGGATGTAGATTGAGAGCATTCCCATTGTCACATGTTATACGTTTTGTTAATAATGATAATCATACTTTTTCTGAAATTGAGTAGTGTTATATGGCCTGCCGAGTTATAGACCTTAACACAGTATTACATGTATGTATAGAGAGAAATGTCTATAACTAGACTATAACAAGGTTTATGTAGTAACAGAGAAATTTTCTGGTTTTTGATTTGTTCAGTTGTATCTTAGATATGAAAGATGGGCAAGTGAAATGAAATTTAAAATCTTAAAGTCCAACTACAGTAAATAAAATGTTATTTGTGTAGTGTTCATTATATTGTCAGAAGTAAATAAGTTCTTATTTATCAGATAAAATACTGTAAAACATTTTCTTTTTGCATGGGATTTAATTTCGCATAGTTTGTGTGGGCAATAAGAAATCACTAAAATAAATTGCCATAAAAATTGATTGCCACAAAAATGCTAACAAATAGAAGTAAATTAGACCCCAATGTGTCAAATGCATAATGAAATTTTACCTTTTCATTTAGATGGCTATAATTCATCTTATTTTCTTCAGCCAATAGCCAAGATGGCAGTGATAATGAAGATGAGGATTCTGAAGAGGATAGTGACTACCACCAGCCTATAGAAGTTGTTGATGACTGGAAAAAGGTGCAATATTTATAGAGAATAGAGAACATATTAAATTCAAAATACATCTATTTTCTTTGTAACCATTAGTGAAAGTGGGGAAAATACTGACTGACAAATAGTCTTAATATTGCTCACTTGAAGAAATCATATTAATTTTAAAAATTCTTATTCAGCTAGTATTTAAATGTACTTTGTTTTAATGGTCAGTTTCTTGGTAAGATATTTTTATTGAAAAGTTTTATGTATAAAAAATGAAATGGCTTAAGCCAATTTAGCCTCTTTTGACCATGGATTAACAAAACTATCTTGAGGCTTGTTAAAAATCTGTCTTAATCTATGAATGATTTTTTTGTTAATAGTTTATACTAACTCACTCATTTTGAAATTGTTTATTACTACAGACAATCCAAGTTGGCTCCGACTACCAAGCTAGTGTCCCAGACGGTCTCTGTAAATATGGTGATGCTCCTGGTGAGTGTCGTGGTCCATTCATGGCCTAAGGGGACCAGTAATACGCCCCATTATAATTTATATCATGATGAAGTTTAGCAAAATTCACTTCTAACTGCGAAATTTGAATAAGTACCAATACCAAAGAAAAATTGCATAAATTCATCCTGCAAAATTTAAAAACTATACAGTAAGAGAGAAAAATGACCGTTCACTGTTGAAGAAAGGTGAACTTGGTAAAGATGTGTTTCCATCTACTACAGATAAATGCCACCTTGCTGTGTTCATTTTTCAAAGATTTAGTATTTCCCAATTCTGTAATCTGTATACTCCTGTATAATTTCTTGCACTCAACTTTTACAGCCTATGAGAATGAAGTACAGATAAATGCCACCTTGCTGTGTTCATTTTTCAAAGATTTAGTATTTCCCAATTCTGTAATCTGTATACTCCTGTATAATTTCTTGCACTCAACTTTTACAGCCTATGAGAATGAAGATCGACTGCTTTGGGATCCCAACAAGCTGACAGATTCTGTTGGTAAGTGTTGAATGTGTTAAAAATTGATTTGGTGGACAGGGTTCTCACTAAGTGTTTTAATAGTTAGTTGAAAATTAATTATAGGTGGTTGGGGGCCACAAGCCCCAGTGGTGGCCACTACTTATTTCTGATAGAAACAGCCGGTTGTAAACAAAGAAATAGACAGCTGTTTTTGCCGGCAAACAGCTTTTAACGAGAACCCTGGTGGAAAAAAGAAATGGATTTGATTGTTGTATAAAATCATGGAAACAACTTGCGTATGTTTACAGCTTAAAAATTAATTGGGTGAATTAAGGCTGTCTTCATCTGATTTTGTCTTATTTCTAAATATTTGGAGCTGATTCTATTTAAAAAGAAAGTAAAGAAATAAAAATTGTCCACTTGCTCTAGTTTATGTACACTGGAATACTACGTACCTGCTTGGAGATTGATGTGTCTACTTTGTTATACACTTAATAAAAAGCCATTTTGTTTAAGGTTGTGAAATTTACATTCGTATAGATTTAAAATACAAGCACACAAATGTGAAATAAGTTCAGTGAAAAATTGAGTAGTCTAAAATAGGGAATAACTAGTTTTTTAAGAATATGTTATTGTCTTTTGATTGTAGTTTTAAGATGAAATGCCTGTTCTTACTTTGATAATGTTGTTTTTGTCTGTAGTTGAAAAATACCTGGATGAAATCCACACACAGGCATTAATCAACGCTACAGGTGTGAATGCAGTGAGCACTGGTATACATATCCGAGATGATGAACAGGTATGTGTGATATGGTGCAGTTTTCAATGATACAATCAGGGATTTCCAGGATGCAGGTTTTCTGCGTCTCTGACGCACAAAAATGCCTTGGGACTCCCAAAATGAAATGATGGGAGTCCCAAGATGGGAGTCCTTGGGACTCCATGTTAAAGGAATTTGAAATGAAAATTACAGGTCAATTAGATGAAGTAGAAGCAATATTTGTCTTTTTTTTCTAAAGTATATACAGTTATTATTGTACAAGATATATTTTCTGATACAGCGTAGACAGATTTATAAGATCTACAATAAATTTTAACTAGAAGACTCCAATGCTTTTATAAAGGACTCATTAACTTCCAACCTATAGGAGTCCCTGGGACTCCCAAATTTACAACGAGAGGGAATTCCCTGAGAGTTCTTTACAGAATGGCTGTCATCACTCCTAAAGGAGTCAAAATTTGAAAATCAATTTTTATAAGAATTGGTATACGTGACAATTTTGGGGATACTGAAGGAATTAATGTGTTGATTATTAAATTAATTGATTAAGCTAGATAATGTGAAGAAAGTATTTTGTTTTTAACTGGTATTTGGTTATATTAATTTCAATGATAAACCACAGTAATATAAATAGACAAAGGATGTTGACTTATTGGTAAATTTGGAATACTAGAAGTAGCTGAATTTGTCTGTACATGTCATCATATATTACAGGCATTGTATCTACTACTTCAATGTGGACATAATGTAGAAGAGGCTCTGAGGAGGAGGAAGATGCAGGCAGTCCCTCCAACAGGTAAATCTTGGAGGCTAACGTCCAGTACTAATTTATAAAGAATATTGTTTATGTCGCTAAATTCTGGTAACATTGGGGAAAAATAACAGCTGTGAAGCATTTTTCACTAGATCAGGTAAGGGCTATTCCAGAACTATCCGTGTCGGAGGAGTGGGAAGTACTTTTATTAAAATGTGATGTGTAGTCGGGGTAAATCCCCATTTTCCTGGTATTCCTTATACAAAAAATATTTAAGTATTTCATTGGCGTTGGGGTCTTGATAAAAGTGCCTCCCACCCTTCTCATTTGGATACTTTGGGAATTTTCCTATCTTTTTACTGTAAAAAGAGTTCTCAGTTAAAAGTACAGAATTTCCATCAGGTAATTCTAAAAAACCAAATAAAGATCTTAACTTTATAAGATGTTGCAGATTGGGTTGAACTCCATTTCATTGTAAAATATACCTCTTTTCTGATTTTAGATCCAATGAGTTTGTGGTCTGAAGAAGAATGTAGAAACTTTGAAAATGGTCTTAGAACTTACGGAAAAGATTTCTACTTGATCCAACAGAATAAGGTGAGAGATGGGTGCTGCTGGAAAAGATAAATTGTTGAGAAGAAAGAAGTAGTTTCAGCTCAATGATGTATAAAACCAGAAACACTTTGGCATTACTAACTGTTTAGGTCTCACTTTTATCTGAACATAGGGCTACATATTTACAGAAAATTGATATTTTCCATGTCAGTTTTAAAACTGTTTTATGTGATCAAATTTTACACCACATCTTAGGGCTGCCACGATACGGCAGAAGCGTACCACGATATATTGTGATACACAACAACTGTATTGTGATATGTATTGCAATATTTTGACCTTAACATATGTGGTGTCTATTTTGTATATATTCCATAATAAAAACACCCTTTACATTATACAAACATACAGTGCTATGTTATGTAGTTTTACATCGATTTGAACCGTGTTGTTGAGTAACAGAAATGTTCAAATATGAGTTTCTTGTTTTAAAAAATACGAGTCTGTTTGTGAAAATGCTAGGCTACAGACGATCGTAACCTAATAATGCAATAACTAAACATGATAGTTTACACTTTTGAACCTAAATAATGAACAAATTTAAGTACAATTGTCCTGGCAAAATAAGCTTACGATCGTGATTAAACTTCAAAGGGCTGATCGACTTGCAGTGTTGTTTTGACACGTGTAAGAATTCGAAAATGGCGGCGGATGATGAAGCCTGAAATAGCTGGCAAAATCCCTGCAGCCATGTATTCACCGGGCCTTAAATGTGTTTAGAGGAGAATTATATATTTCGGCATTGTTGATTGATGGAGCAAATCAGCTTGATAATATTTCAGAAACTAGCCTAATGTCATATTGTTTATATTCAACGTCATGCAAATGTTTGAATCATTTGAACATTATACACGTTAGTTACAAACATTTGACCGACATCTGAATCGAATGAAAACAAAAGGGATACCCACATGGCTTCATATTATTGGAAAGGAAAACAAATACAACTTGCTGGTTTTGTTTTAATGACAGGACATTTTAATTATATCAAATTAATGAAATTATGATACTAAGAAAATATATTGAAAAAACCGATACAGGTAACTGTATCGCGGTACAATATTTTTTGGTGGTGCATTGCAATACCCCAATATACCGGTGAACCGCGGCAGCCCTACCACATCTTGGTGAAATAGGAATTCCTATGTCACATTCTCCATTTGTGGTCGTATTTGGCCACACTTGAATGTTCCTGTCATGATATAGATGGGGTTATATAATGTTGTCCATCTTGGTTAACTTCTGATTTCATACAGTGGTGAGAGTAGGTTTATCTTACAAAAAATGGCTAGTTGTAATTACAAAGCTAAGGTTAGGTAAAAGTTAGGTATTTGGAAGCAATGAAAAAAACCTTGTATTTGGAAAACTTGTCATAATAAATTGGTAGTCATGGTAATTAGTAATTATTTATAGTCTTTCTGTTTTCAGTTTTATGCATATCCCAATATGGTGACTTGGTCATTGTTGTTACAAGAGAAATGTGCCAGAAATATGCAGTGTCTAATAAATTATCATTGTTTTGTGTTGCTTGTCTAGGTGAAAACAAGGTCTGTTGGAGAATTAGTGCAGTTTTATTATCTTTGGAAAAAGACAGAAAGACATGACATGTTCGCCAACAAGAACAGATTGGAAAAGCGCAAATATTCCTTACATCCTGGTGTCACGTTAGTATTCGCTTTGTTTACATCTTTGGATGAATTTCAAATTAAATAGGAATTTTAACTAAGTACAAGATGAGGGGTGCATCTGTTAATATCTGATGTGTAGAAAGTGAGATTTACCAAAAGTTAATGAGATACATTCCTTTAAATGGTAAAAATTACAACAAAAAAGAACCAAATATACCAAAATGGTGTTGGTAAAATACAATTATTGTTAATTTTCCCACCTTCAACTGATTCTGATATCATATTTTGAAACAATTTTTGTGATGACATATCACTCAAAGTTGGGTCTAATTGTGCTCACCCCACATGGTTTTAGTATCTTGAGTAATTACATTGAAATATCTACCAAGCCCTGGAACTCCAAAAACTAATCCAATAAGATAAATTAAAATCCTGGAGTTCTCAGCTTTGGTGGTAGATGCTTCACTGGAGTGGCCAATACTCTTATGTTACAAAGACTTTGAGTGTAAACATTATTTTGATTGTGTTTGTAGAGATTATATGGACCGGTTCCTTGATGATCAGGAGTCTCCAGCTGCTGCACCAGTGAGGGAGAGGTCAGCTAGTCCTGTCACTTCACTTATATATGGTGATCCTAAACGTAACCAACTCAAACCTCCGTCATCAGATACAGACACAACGTCCAACTTTGTTGGCGAACCCAAAGACTTTGATCTCAGTGCTGCTTCACCGACTGTTGTTCGACCGGAGATCAAGAGGCACAGTCCTCCTTCTCCGCGAGCCACCAGTAATGCAATTCATTTGTCACCTGGCTTAAACGGCAGCTGTGATGATGTGATAGAACCACTTAGCAAGAAGATAAAAACAGACTCTGAACACTCGCATTATGAACTCCAAGAATCTTATTCAGACAACAACCATATAGATTCTGTGTCATTAGCTTCTGTTGCCTCAGGACTCACTCAATCAGAACACACATTAACATCTGTCGTCGGTGCTTTAAATGTAGACCTTCATCCCGTAAAGCATGCCTCGGCCGAGTCAGTGGTGCTGTGATGTACACTACACTAGGCTTTATATATATCAAATTTCATATAGAAACATACTTTTAATGATTAACATCCAAGATCCAGTTCTGTTCTCTTTGAAATAACAATAGGCTCGTGTCTGTCTCATGTGACGATTGGTTGTGAAATTCAAACAAATTTTAAAATACCATCACTAATTTAGGGTATATTTCTATATACCTCTGCCATGAAATAAAGATAGGAGATTGAGAGGGGGGATATGGTGTTAATGTCGCGTCCCTTATATGTTACATCCTGCTTTGATATATGAAAGTAGGGACCTACAATATCTTAATTAGTTGCGTCTTTTTTCAAACAGTATGGAAGTGGGTCTTGGATGTTTTAAGCAAAAATATGGAAAAAATCATTCCATTCAGGGAAACTATTTAAATGTACAACCCAGGAGAAAAAGTGACATAGACCAGCTTTTTGTCTGACATCACTTACAATGTGCAATATCGGAGATGATCATTGGACTGCCCAGTGTATTTCCAGGATCAAAATTTGGCCAGTGGGTCTGTCTGTTACAAGACAGACGTAACAGACAGACAGTCAGTGGTGCGCGTGTTTTATGAAATCGAGCCCAACCACTCTGTATTATCTGTCTTCTGCTTAATCATGTGAAAACAATGTCAATTATAAGCCTACAAGCAATTTGCCAACATTGTGATTGTCCAAGCTTTGTGTATAAAATGATAGAATAAGAATGTGTACAACTACATTAATTTGATTGTTATTGAGCTGTCAATGACAGATAAATGATTGAAGATCTTTGATAATGAATTGTCAATGACAGATAAAGGATTGAAAGTCATTGTTCAAGATATTTGATAATGAATTGTCAATGACATATAAATGATTGAAAGTTATTGTTCAAGATATTTGATATTGAATTGTCAAATGACAGATTAATGATTGCAAGTCATTGTTCAAGATCTTTGATCAATAACAGATAAATTATTAGAATTTCATTTTTAAGATCTTTGATATTGAATTGTCAATGGCAGATAAATAATTGGAAGTTCAGTTGAGATCTTTCGATATATATTGAATCGTCAATGGCAGATCTTTTTATAGATGTTGAATTGTCAATGACATAAATTATTAGAATTTTATATTTAAGATCTTTGATATTAAATAGTCAATGTTGGATAAATGATTAGTATTTCATATCTTAAATTTTGATCACAAATGAAGTTGTGATTTATTAGTTATGTTTTGGAAAAAATGTCAAGAAGAAAATCAGATGATTGCTTTAGATCAGCTATAGAGTCACCAGCATACATGTACATCTGACAGTTGTATTGAGGTGCAAGATTAAGGAATAAAAAAGAAGATTATGTTTAAGTTATAACTGTTGGTGTCAACTGTGTCTGGAAAAGAACCTTGTAGATTTACCAGTTGATGGATCGTGATGAAAAGTATCATATGCAAAGAATGTTGTTAAGAGAGTGTAAATAGAATTGTTAATACTTGAATTCATTAGTTTCTCTACCACTAAGGCCTACTATATACACTTATGTATACATTATACTGAGTGTTTTAATACAATCGCTTGTTGATGTGTCAAAAGCATTTTAATTTGTGCAAGATTTTATTAATTTTTGAATATGATATATATTTATTAAGCATACATGTTAATGAATAGAACTTGTCTCTTTGTTAAGGATATTAAAATGTTTAGGTATCTGAAGTAAAATTGTATATACTTGTACAACTTTTTCTTGGATGAATCATCCTCTAAATTTTAAAACTGACATGCCTGATATGATAATTTTACACCATTGAAAAAGAAGATGTATGATTTTTTGAGTTTATTGAAAATTTAAAATGAAGTCCAGAAATAATTGTGATTGGTTGCAATTGATTACTTAGCATTCTATTAAGATCAATGTCCCACACCAATACAGCCAAGATTTTGATTTGTGTTCATATGATTTTACAAGTTTGGAATATGTTTGGGATAGCTGAAATTGAACAAACCTGATCACATTGCCAAACAATATGGATTTTGTAAAACACTCAAAATTTCTTTGATGTATCAATGTATTATTGTCAAAACTACTTACACTTTGGCAGTGTTTATGTATAAAAAGGGTACATTTCAATAACAGCTTTAATTCTGCTTGACATATATTTCAGATATATACGCAAGTTGGGTGCAGAGTATGTATATGATTTATCATTAAAATTACTATAAACTAACACCTTCAGCTGATTTTAATAAATTCAATAAACTGATTAGAGCAGAGCATATTTCAATTTGACAAGACCATAAATTAACACTTATTTTTGTCCACCTTTTAGTATAAGATGAATATCACTTCTGAATCTACTGAAATAAAGTCAAAATTGGACATAAAAAGAAAGAAAGCTATCAAAACAGGAAATGTTATAATAATTCTTGCCCAAATATTATTATTATTGATTTAATCAAATTCATTTGTCAAATACAAGGGGAATTTATCTTGACATTCGAATTAAGAATTATGTACACATCTATTTGCATTGTTCATTTATGTCATTCAAAATACTGTACATTTTAACATATGAAATGAAAATTGATACATTTTTTAATATCTTTTTCATGCCACTTCTTCCTGATCAGTTATGTGATAGATAAACTAAAGATGAGTGACATTATACTTTTAAATCGAAACTTGAAATGTTCCTTTGCCTATACATATGAATTTGTGTCGTGAAGTGTTTGGTGACCATGGAGAGCCGACGAGGCCGATAGAGAGACATGCTCACTCGGGCAGCATTGTAAAGTATCTAGTGCTCCACAAGTCTTTGTTTTATATCTTACTATGTGTCTTCAGTCTCTCTCTGTCAGTCAAGTTAAATTTGAACAGAGACATTTTTTTATGTATAAATCTGTCCCAAAGATTATGTATATATCTATATATAATGTATATACATCTTAACAGTGCCACACATGTACATAAAGTTAGTTGTAGGAATTACGCCGGATATAAAATACAACTTCTCTATATACACTTAACATTCTGTTCTAAAGTATTAAAATCAGTTTTGTGTTTCTTCAGTGCAAGCTTAATAAATTCTACTCTATTATGCTGAATTGAAACCAGTTTCTTACACTTCAAAATGTTATTTAATGAATTTTGGTTATTAATTTATCATGGATTCGTGGGGGGATTGAAAAAAAAGCATGGATTGTAAGTCATATTTTGAGAAGCATTTCATTTAACACATCTCTGAATCATACACTGCAACATTTTTACCTTCATTTAGGTGCATCAATATCTATTGCAATATTTATTACGGAGTGATGTGAAAGTAAATGTGTTTATTTTTGTACAAACTACTACATACTGCCCGGTTTCGCTGTACTATTGTGTAAATGCATCAATCATACCATTATCACCCTCCTATCCATATAGTGTTGTAGATGTGTACATGTTATGGTTTGTACTATTTATTATGTACATAGACATAGATAGATTCTATGCCACACAGAAAATAAAACATTTTTACAGAAAGAAGTGGATGGTATTTGTCATTTATTTCCCTTTGTTGCCAGTCAAACCTGTTTATAAAGACCTTTCAGTCGACAAGGGGAAAGTGGTCTCTATGGCCAAGTGGTCTTTTTACTCAGGGTTCCAAATGGTTATACATGACCATTTGGGACTCAAGAAAGTGGTCTAAAGAAGCAGGTGGTCTTTATACAGAGGTGGTTGCTAAGGCAGGTCTAGCTGTATGTTTTGGTAAAATATCTACTCTGAACAATATTTGTCTTGGAAGGACCTGTAAAATAGTGTACTAATCTAGTGGGGGGTGGCAGTTGGCATATCGTCATGGTGATATTGAGTGTATGACAATGCTGTTGAAATCTGCAAGAAGCAAAGGTTACCATTTTTCTTTTGTGACTAATAGATTTCGTGGACATTCTTTTTGGCGGATTCAAAATCTGATTTGAAATATCATTCCAACACTTTCAAAGTGAATAACAGTTTGCAGAGATACTAGCGAATTTCTCTTTGATTGCAAAAGAATGTTGGTTTTTGGCAATTGAAACAGTCATAGTAAAGTGGAGACATGCACCAGGCATAAAAGATTCAGAATCTGCTACAATAGGACCTCAGAGATAGGAAGGGTTACTTCCCTTGGTTTATAAATGGCTTGATTGAAGACTACATGGAATGTTTTCCAGCATCTTGAGGAATTTAATTTTGTTTCACTACTATTGTCTATAATAAAGGGGAGAGATTACTGTACCAACCGTATTTCACATATAGTACATAAAAGTTGTAGCTAGGTAGTTACAAATAACTGGTAGAGTACATAAAATCTCAAATGGCTTAAAAGCTTAACATTTTGCTACTTGAGATGTACCTGAGGATTTCACATGGTCTATATCTGTTAAAAGCGTGTTCCTTCACCAAGCCTACCATTCTTTGTTGGGTAGGGCAACAACGAATTATTTTACCAAGATTTGTGTAAAACACCAAATGAAATGAATTAAAAAAAACTACAACAACACTATATTTACATAAATATATATTTATTCATGAAATTTGTAAAACAAGTGCAAAAATTTAGTATTATCCCTCTAAGCGTTTTGTGAGAGCTATTGTATTCAATGTACTTGTAATGATGAAATTCAAGTTTGAAAAAATCTTAAACAATATGAAATAAGTTTAGACTTACATTACAATAACTGCATTCAAACTACAATAACTATATTAATTAGTTAGTTTCCTTGAAATTCTGCCTTTTACTCGATTCAACATCCCAAAACAATATGAAATAAGTTTAGACTTACATTACAATAACTGCATTCAAACTACAATAACTATATTAATTAGTTAGTTTCCTTGAAATTCTGCCTTTTACTCAATTCAACATCCCAACAATATTTAAACTGAAGACTTCTGTAATAGTCCTTCTTGTTTGAATTAATGACTAATTCAAAATTGAAGGTATTCCATATTTGTTTTACTATAACAGTTAACTTAATATCAAACACAGATTTTTAAATAACAAATCCAGCAGTGAGTTAAGAAAAACCTTGTTAAATACAATGTATATTGTCAGTTAATAGCATTGTCTCCACAATGAAACCTAAGCATGTGACATGCATCAATAAACTAGCTGATTGTTATCACACTTTGAGCATAAAATGGAACAGTTATATTCCATGAAAATGCTAAAATTATCACCTTGAATGTAAAAGGTTGTAGATTGTATTGAGAAGTTTTTTTGTTTTTTATTTAATATCTCGAATATTTGAATATACATATAACAGTACACTGTACTTTGGCGAATACAGAAATAATCATATAGTTATACAGGTGTTCTTAATGCCCTAAACATAAAAAAGTTTTTAAAAATCTGCCATTTTTAGTTGAACTTGAAATCATAATGAGTTACCCCAAACCTTACTATTCTGAGCCTAGATAATGAACAAAGTATATGTAAGATTGACAATAACTAATTTAAAAATAAAAAAAAATTAACATTACATGATTGCTGAATATACGATATACTATCTTTATATGTGAAGCCATATATTTAAATTCCTAATAAAAGAAGTAACAGTTATAATAAGTTATTCTGGAAATTCAATGACATCAAATAATGACATTTTTTATATGATATTCTAAGTTATAAATTAGGTATCATGTAATCATTATCTGGTATACAACTGCAATGGAATCTCTGAGCACGATCTAGATAAACTGATGGCTGTGAATTATCCACCGGAATTTTGATAGGGTACTAGATATTTTCTGACTATATTTTATATAAATAACAAATTTCTATAAATAACCTTAACCTTACCATTGGTCCTAAATTACATGTCATTCTAAGTTTAATTCAATGTACGACATCTTGAACAAGTATTGCATTACACCAAGAAAAGACAAGTTTCAGAGCACAACATGTAACATTTTTGCCCAATAAAATGGCACCTTTAGTAGAAAACATCTCTATTTTAACGTGTTCAAATAAGAAAATTTTCTGTCCGAATGAAAAATCCACAGAGGCTAATTAAATTAGCTCAATGTCCGTCTCACAGCCAATAAATGTAACAAGTGATGTCCCTATTCTGTACAATACACTAAACACAATGTTCTAAATCCAAAATCCTGAAATTTAATTAAGACTCTCAATAAATAAGTAAACAAAACACAAAACCCAAATTTGCTTTTAAGACCTGAATTTGTCACATGACCTTTCATATGGTGCCAACTGGCGAAGGTAAACAAAGGGCAAAAACTCTGATAACACATGTTTGAACAAAGTGGCTTGGAGTACAGACTGTAGAGAGAGATGACCAATTAATGCACAGATTTGTCCAACATTTCATAGCTATCAAAACTAAATGGAATGCCACTTTTATGAAACTATATGAACATTGTATTGGTACCAGAAGAAAAAAAAAAAAAAAAAAACAGTCGAGAATATAACTGGCCACAAGATTTTGTTGGATTTCATATTCAAGATTTCCAATTTCAAAAATGATATATGACATAATAAAAAGTATATAAACATTGAAGTTAACACCTAACAATTCAACTGAAGTTATTGTAAGTAGTTATACTTACAGTCTACCTAGAGGTCATCTTCAATATTCTAGGGGTTACTATCACTGTCATTATATGCACTTCTGAACTATGTCCTACTTAACAAAACTGAAGGCTCTTTGTGTGGTAACAGATAAGACAGGTACCGCCTAGTTTGGTCCTTTCTTGTAAGAAATGAGCAGTGGTAAATGGTATGGCTTTGAAGTAGGTGTGTAAATGCAGATCTCTGTTAATCTTCAAAGGAAGTCTCCAGTAAACCTGTGATTGGTCAGTTTTTTTCTCCTGAACTCTCTTAAGTTTTATTATGACATAGTCTAAGGGTGGACATAACAAGAGTAATAGTAACTGCTGGAAACACTGTTCAACTTATCATGCCAACAAAGCAATCAACACCTGCCTACATACACAGATGACTACATTACAAAAGACCCACAATCACAATTTCACACTCGTAATGCTGATCTACCTGGTACTCAAAAAATATTGGCATTCTGATATTTAGAAATATCTAAACAAAGTAAGACTTTAAGGAAACTAATAATATTCAATATTTCAGTTTGATACAACTAATTGATGTAATCAGTAGGCTTTTGAATTTTTGGATTCGTTTGTGATTGCCTTGTTAATGATTTCAACCGCACAGCTTTGACATGTAACATTTATAACTATAACTCTTTTACAGTTGACATCTATAAAGTTCTGTTTTCATATATCATACTACAACTGTGAAATATATCCTTACCCATCCAATGTTTTAAAGTCTTATACAATATTTCCCAAAAAAAGTTCATTACATTATTGTGGTATTGAATTTATCAAAGCCCCTACCACATTCTGATTATCACACAAACTAACTATTTTTTAAAACCAAATATTCTAAATTCATTTCACAACAAACACCAGAGTCTGTGAAGGCTGTGTCAATTAAACAACTCTTTTTTTCCTCTTTTCAGGATAATTATTCTGTAAAAGAACTAACTTTTCAGGATAATCATTCTGTAAAAGAACTAACTATTCAGGATGATTTGATTTTGTTGACTTCACTTTGTGCTTAAAAGTAATAAAACAACATTTTACTTTTTTGCCTGCAAAACACTTTAAGATATAATCACTCATAAAAACGAATTACTCACAGAAAGTCAATAATATGTGTTATAGTGATTTCATTTAAATTATTGACTGCATGTTGTTCAACATGCATTTTCACATTTTTCCCCAAGAAATTTATTTGTTTGGAAACCAAATAAGCACCTCTTTGAAACAAAAATTTTTACAGGTATTAAATCTGGGCCCTAATTACAAACCAAAACCACATCCCCAAACCCTGAAAATGGTCAACAGTCCAATTCTGATGAACCATGGATTTTTGTCTCTCATAAATTTCCCTCTCTCAGTACAGTTAAATCTTCTTAACAAGACCTTATATAACTTAATACCCTATCTAAATCAAAGTACCAAATTTAATCCAATAAAAACTCTGGGAGATAAAATGTTTTCAAGGAGTGTGCATTTCATCGAACACAAAGTTCAGAGTCAGAAGTATCCCAGATAACCAGTGATCAGATAATTAAAAAGATATGTAATTTTTAGAACTTAAACTTTTAATACTTTTAATTATTACATGGATTTTGAAATTTCCAAGGTGTGTTTTGTAACATGCAAATGGGAAAAATTACTGAGAAAACAGAGTGGGATGTCCTTTAGAGACAGGGTGTTTATTGGAATAAATACAGTACACTGCAATCATACCAGCAAAATATCACCTTAAACATTCCAATCCAGTTAACTTTTAAAAAATACTCGATTAATTTCACCACCACTGAGCGAACTTTGAGATCATGAGGTCAGACTTTATGTATAAATCTGGATAATATGATATTTAACTTGGTCAAGTATCTAACTAATATTAAAGAAATCAGTAGACATCAATATAAACCTAGAAAAGGGATCTGTTATAATAAATATCCTTTTTTTTCCCCATAAGAATTCATAAAGTGACATGAATGAAATTTTAACCATAGACACGAAACTATTAATCTAAAACAATTCGAGCTACATTTATTATACTTAACAAAGATCTATTGTACAATTAACAAATGAAGACTAGTACCAATACTTTTACACTTTGGTAATCCCTACATCATTAACTTAGAATTATAAATATAACAAATGCTACATGTATTGCTATGCAATTGTACCTGGTACATGCTTTGTCATTTCCTGTGACTTGATAGCGTCTGAGTTAGGAGCTAATGATACCCTGTCCATCGCTGAAGACGCCCTAGCATACTCAAGTGATGCCTTGATGTGTTCTCTATCACTACCAGAAACACTTGAGTCAAGGTCACTAGCAGTCAAAGCACCTACACAGTTGAAAGACACGGGTGTAATAACAGTTGTCTCCCCTTGAGCAAGATCCCCAGCTGCTTGGGAAGTTTCCGTCGATAATTGTTGGGAATGGAATGTATGACTAGTACTATCGCGCTTTCCTAACTGTGGTCCTTTAAATCCCCAGTTTGGAGTAGTCCGACTGCCACCCAGCAGATTTTGGGCACCAATGAATTTCACTGACCCTGTGGAACCGTTTAATGATCCTAGTTCTGATGACAGCGACAATCCACTGAACATTCTACTAGCTTCAAAACTTGGACTAAGGTTTGAGATCTTAGGCTGCGTTACTAATGAGTCGATAGATATACTTCTGTCAGCTATCTTTGCCGGTGAAGGGAAGGGAGACAATTTTCCTATGAGTCTATCCATTGAGGTAGTATGCAGTATCATAGCCGTGGGTAGGCTACGTCGTCGAATGTACTGAGTATGAGGTAGGCTATCTCGACGAATTGTCACACAAGTAATCTCCTTCTGTAGGTATGCTGGAGGCATACTATGTCTGCGTATCTCTGGGTTCCATTGGTTCTCAGGGATTTCTCGTAGCGGGGACAGACTACGACAACTACCCCGTCGACTTCCATTTCCAGAGGAACTACACTCGTCTTCATTCACAAGATGAGTAAAAGTTAGAGGTAAGCGTGCCTCCTGCACAAAGTCATTTTCCTCGTCACTATTATTGTTAATTTCCTCCTCCTCCTCCTCCTCATCAATATCCTCATTTTCCTTTTCCTTTCCATCATCCACCAGATCCTCTTTAATTTCTACCTTGATTTTTTCAGCTGTTTCATCTTTTATGATTTCTTTCCACCTCACATGATTTGACTTCAGATTGTTTAACATACACTCACTAAGTTTTGTCGGAAGAAAGCGATACCATTCTTGAAACAGGGGATTTACTACAAATTCTATAAAACCTGCCAGAAAATAGAAGAAAAAAAACTTCAGTCTCAGTGAAAGTTCTTAGAAATGAATACAGTAATAAGGTGTGTTTCAAGATATACTTCTTAGATAATACATCTATTTAACCACATTCATTTCTTAAAGACATTTGAATATCTATTTTTTAGTTTGGCACAGTTTATTATAAAACTATCAATACCATGGCTGATCAATGTAAAATAAAATATTATGCAATATGTAATTTGAAATTATTTGTTGTATCAGTATCGCAGTGTAAAATATGTGATATAAAACAACATTTTCATGTAAGTTTATCAGCATCATGAAGGCTTTAAAATGGGTTTATTTTGTTAAAGAATACTTTAATTGCCATGATCAATAAGGCCATTTAAAGTACAGAGAATTTTTTTTTTTACAAAAATTTTGAAATTTTCTACTTCAATACATAGCAGAATAATCCAAGACCCTCTTAATCACTTGGTCATTTATGCTTGCAAATCTGCTTTTTGTGGTTGGTAATAGATTCCCTGTTTTACATACCTGCTTGAATTTTGGCGACTGTGGTGGCTTTTCTATCACACATTGGAGTAACAGGGATATGTAAGCGACGTTCATAGTCTCCTGTCAAAAAAAACCCACAGCTTTAACCAGTCAAATAAATAAGCATGGTTTCAATCTACATGTATATCCTAACCCCAGATGTCAGTTTTATCATAATTATAGATTTTATACATCAATTATACAATAAAACATTTAATGGACTGAAATTGATCTAAAATGAATCAACATATACAATATACATTATGATCTTTCTCAGTTTTTACAAATTTCAACCCCCTGAAGGTAACAGTGTAAAATGAGTTAAAAAGTTAAACAAGAGCTGTTGGAGAATAGCAAAGCTCGCCTATTCAGTAGAAGTTGATGTTCAAGTATTTACTATTTAAACATGGAAATATGACAAATTAACAGACTCAAAAACCCCCTAAAGGGCCCCAAATTGGTTGTATTATCACGCTCAGCATCGATACACATTAGGAAAATAAAATCATAAACATTTATGATGACTTAAGCTTAAACAATTGACAAAATAGAAACTTGCTCAAAAACTTTAACATGGAAATATGACAAATTAACAGACTCAAAAACGCCCTAAAGGGCCCAAATTGGTTGTATTATCACGTTCAGCATCTATACACATTAGGAAAATAAAATCATAAACATTTATGATGACTTAAGCTTAAACAATTGACGAAACAGAAACTTGCTCAAAAAATTTAACGTGAAATGGGACGCCAACGCTGACGCCAACGCCGGAGTGACAACATTAGCTCCCCTATTCTTCGAATAGGCGAGCTAAAAAATGTTTCTTAAAGTTATTTTGTTGTCATTTTACATTTTATACTACAGAGTAACTTCTCTGAGTGAACATATCAGTTTTGACCTCATTTTTGTTATGGGCAAAACTCAGAAAAATATGACATTACCCACACAAACATGTACCGTAAATACCTGCAAGGGCAGATCACTCTTTAATATGAAAAAATAAAATATATTGTCTAATATTTACCCTGTCTAAAAAACTCTTCACAAACATGTTCACTCCACTGACGGCTGATGTCCCAGACACGACATGGATTGGAAATGTCTGCACATTTTAGCGCTATCTGTAATAAATTAATCAGACTGAATATTAGGCACACATCATTTTCATATATACATTTTTGTTCAAGCATTTTAATGTACAACACTTACTCTAAATGTGGAATAAGCTTTAGTTAAAACTCCCTGTAGTCATCCTTGATACTCCAGGGATTACTAACACTGTCCTTATATCCACTCCTGGAATATTTCTTTGTAAAACTAAAGGCAGTTTTGGAGAAAAAAACTGACAAATCACGAGCCTGCAAAAATTTTCTTTGAAAATTACAGAGACAGCAATACCCAAGTTCAAAGCCACACTGTCAACCAAAGTGTACAGTACTTCTTTAAATGACATCAAAGGACCACACTACCTTTTGGTTGCACAAAATTCCTTCTGTGGTCGCATATAGAGCCTTCGGTTTAGACATTAAATTATTCCATGTGTGGATATAATGACAGTAATAGTAACCCCTGGAATATCAGGGATGGATTCCTGTGCTTTTCTGTATAGTTTGTCAGGTTTTAACAACCCTTCCTCAGTCATGTTTCAGTTTTTAACTTATGAAGAACTAGTCTTACCTGTAACATGAAATGTCGATGTGATGGATTTCTCGCTGAGTCATACTCCCCACTATCTAAATACCTCTGTAATCAGAAAAAGAAATACTCACAATGAAAATTCCAGAATAAATGTTTGTAAGATATACATTCATCAACACATGGGACAGGAGGGCAGAACACTGGAAGCTTTGCTGTTTTTTTCTCTCCATTATTCAGAAAAGCATTCAACTAGGATCCGACCCATTGTATTTTTTATTAGTTTGATGTCCAGGGTCATGTAAGGATGTGCCAGGTTTGCTGATGGAGGAAGGCTGGAGTTCCCAAAGAAAAACTATCAACTAGCGGTCAGTACATGGCAACTGCCCCCACATGGGATTCAAACTCGCACACCGGAGAAGGAGGACTTGTGGTAATGTGTCAAAGGATCTTAACCACTTGGCCACTGTGCATGTGGTCTCATGACTTTTGAATTTCCAGATAGAGAAGTCTGAGCTCATCAGATACAAAACAAATGATTTCCTTTGATTTAAAAATATATGACAGCTATTGTGGAGGCGTTTCCCGAGAAACTAAAAACAGCAAATGCAACCCAATGGCTAATTAATACCTCCATATCCTACTGGCACAAAATTCCAAACATTTCCATTGTACTAATTAAGGGAATGGACAGGTGTTTACCGTCAAAACAAAAGGCCTGATTTCTGTATGGAGTGGCAGTTACTATATTTTATACATGTAAAAAGTAAGTGTTAACATACATACCTTAAAACGTGTTAAAAATTCCTGCTGCCGAGTTATATCAGTAGCCAGTATAAGAGACTTGATCTGTGATTCCATTTGTTCCCTGAATAAGATATGGTTAATTCAATTTTACTTTCATTTCTAAGCATAGCAACTGTGTCTACAGTAGAACATATTTGTAATGAACACTCTACACACGCAACAAAGTCATGGGTATAACATAATTATCTATTATGGCCTGGTTGATAGGGCACTATTGCCTCATAGTATTGTCGAGGGATGGAATTGTGCCCGAGCTGAAGGCGAGGACACTATCCTATCAAGAGACAATACTATGAGGCAATAGTGTCCTCTCAATCAGGCCATAATGGGTTTTCATGTCATCGTAACAGAAGCACGTCAAGCGACACCTCGCAATGCTATAACGTTACTCATTTCCACACCACGTTGTTACATTAAAAGTACAACATATGAATTGTTGCAGAAATCTGTGTTTCTATAAAACGGGACTCAGCTTCATGAAGATTAAAAGTAGATGAATATAGCACATGAGTGAACTGTCTTCTGTAAAAAAGCAACATTTGCTTCCATCCCCGCACACAACAGCCTGTCCGCCATCTTGACGTCTTTGTCGAAGCGCAACGTTATAATGACGTAATGTAATGGTGACGTCACAATACATTCACTTTTAATTTTTGAACCACTTCAATAGTGCCTGCTTGCCCGGGCACTATTGCAAATAGTTTCAATGTGTGTAGCCAATCAGAATCCAGTATTCTGTCACGTGATGTACTAATACTGATTATTCCCCACTTAACTTACTATAAT